>NC_063219.1:900000-1160000 GCF_020740725.1 Corvus hawaiiensis
CCATTACAGTACATGTGGTGCTACAATACAGTCTAGGGAGACTTCCAAAAATAGCTCCTTGAGTGCAGACAAATTAGAGAGGAAATATGCACTGAGCATTTTCTCATAGGTTTAAAGAGAAATAATCCATTTGCTGCCCTAATTGCTTTCTTGTAAACGTTGAAGGATTTTTTTCGTCTTTTTTTCTCCCCCCTCTGTAAATTTCGCATGAGCAGACAAATAAATAACGCGCCCATGGTAATTAGCGTTCTCATTGCTAATATTGTAACTTGTCACACACGCTTGATATGCAAGTCAGGGTGTTCCAGTGGCCTGTGCTTAACGGTCAGGGGTGGAGGCTTTTTAATTCCTCAGCCAGCCTGTTTTAGCTGCCTGGCATCCCAAGGCTCCAAGGGTAGTTAGTGCATGATCTGGTTTTTAAATTCAGCCAAATCGAGCAGAGCCACCCACGGACCCTCCCCAGATCCTGCCCGGAAGGAACGCAGAGAAACCTTCTGTGTGCACGTTGTGCCCCCCGGCCCGGCTCGGGGACAGAATGCAAGGTGCTTTTTATAGCCTGGCTCTGGTGCGTGGATACTGATAGCAGGGAGAAGGACACCCCACGTTCCTGTGCCTGGAGGAGATCCATGGAATTGCTGTGGGCTGACACGTGTAATGGAGACAGCACGGAGCTGCTGGGCACTGCCAGGGCTCTCGTGTGGCACAGCCTGGGCCTCTCTGTGAACAGCCTGGTGACAAGGGATGAGGCTTGTGCTGGCTTGTGGAGCACTGGGCAGCCTTGCTTAGGGGCAAGGAGCATGATCTGGGGCCTCAAAGCTCATCTGCTTCCCCCCCTGCCATGGGCAGGGACACTTCCCACTGTCCCAGGCTGCTCCAAGCCCCAGTGTCCAGCCTGGCCGTGGACACCGCCAGGGATCCAGGGGCAGCCCCAGCTGCTCTGGGCACCCTGTGCCAGGGCCTCAGCACCCTCACAGTGAATTCCCTGCCTGCTCAGAGGCCCCTGATTGCTGTTGTGCGGTGAGGTGCTGTCCAGAAGATTTATGAGCAAAGGAGACAGAAGTTGGTCAAGTGGTCTCAAACTCGCAGCGTTAGCAGAAAACTGCTCCTCCTGAAAATGCCTCTGGACCACTCTGTTGCCTTCCCTCAATGGAGAACCAGGCTGATGCTGGCAAAACTGAGTTCTGCAGCGCCTCTGTCCCATTTAATAAAAAATCTTCTCTCTGAGGTTTCTCTCTTGGTTGCCCATAATTCATCTTCAGGTGTTGAACCTGAAGCCGTGGCCGCCGAGGCTGCCGCGTCCCCGAGGGGTGACCTTGCACGTGCCCCTGTTCATGCGTCCAGGAGGGAGCTTGGATCCTCTGCATCACTGCTGAGTGGGGACTGCTTGGTTTGGGGAAATCCTTTGGCTTTTCCTTCTTCTGGCCTTGCTTGGCCAGCTATTTCCTGTTGGTAGTTGTACTTTTTTCTGTCGCCATCACCGTGGGAAGGTTTTACTCTTCTGTCACTGCATCTCCCATCCATCTGTTTTTCAGCTTGGATTCTGCATTTCAAGCTCCAAAGGGAGCAAATCCGAGTCACTAATGCTGATTTTCTCTACCCTTTGCTCCTGCCTTTCTCCCTGTCTTCCCTAAAGTTTTACTTTGGCACCTCTGTAGAATTTTTCCTCTACTGCAGGTATCCTTTAAAGATAATTTTTAGTTGCTCATCACTTCCCTCCAGGAATTCAGGTAGGCCAGGGTGATTTGCATCAGGTCGAAAGATCTGAATACATGGAAAACTATTTAAATAACCTCTTCGTTCCCAGTTCTGCCCTACATTTTGAAGCTCATCAGAGTTAATTATAGTCAGGCTGCTTGCAGTTTTCTTTAAGACCTCATTGAATGTTTCAGCCTTCTATTCCTCTTCATTTCTTGTCTTTTTTAAGCGGTGAAGTTGTATTTCCTTGTCCTCATCTGGTTTGGTTTTGCCCTGGATGGACTTGATGATCTCAGAGGTCTTTTCCAACCTTGACAATTCTCTGATTCTGTGAAATCGTTCATTTTGCTGCTTCATCTTTTCTGAGGGTTTTTATCTCTCATGTTTCTGGTTTGTTCTGGAGTGAACTCGTAAATATTTTGCCTTTGTTTTGCTATTTTCAACATCTTTAAATCCTGCAAGCTCAGCTACTTCCAAACCTGTCCTGGCTATATTTTCTGAATAACTTAAACAACTCTTTGGAACAGATTAAGATTAAAAACAACGTGTTCGAGTTTCCATCAATGAATTATGGCTTCATTTTGTTAATTAATGAGTAGAAATACCCATCTGGAAATTAAGCTCCACTAAATGTTCCCTGACTCGAGCCATGAATCAGACAGGCTGGTGTCTGCCTCCCTCCAGGCTCGGTGGACAGAGCACTTTGTTGCAGAGTTTTGGGGAAATCATCAGCCTGATTCACACAGAGCCAATTTGGGAGGATGTTTTCTGGCCAGTTCTTTTTAGTAGCTTAGGACCAATTTGGCCAGCAGAGAGCTGGGGAATATTTCGTAGCTTGTCTGGGTTGTCTCAGTATTCAAACCAGGGTCTGTGGCTTGTAAGAAGAGTCAAACCCTGATTATGTGGCTTGACCTCTCTGCACTGCTCCAGCAGCTCCACATCCTTGTGCTGAGGGAGGACTCCAGAGATTCAGAGCTTTATTTCTTATTTTATACTTAATATTTTATTTTATAGAGCATTATTTGGACGGCAAAGACAGAACCTCAGTCTCGCATCGCTCGGTTTTGCTTCGAGTCTTTCGGGTGTCAGTGCTTTAAAAGATGTTCCTAAATGTTCTGCTGTGATTAATCTAATCCTCGTTTTGAAACAAGGTGGCAAAGCGTTGGTTTTTGGGTTTGGGTTTTTATAAATGAGTGGAAAGGAATTCTTTTTTTTAATCAGTGGAAAAAAATCTTTATTTCTTAGAATTAAACAGGTCTTAAAAGTCCCTGAAATTGACCTGGATTTGTCTCACAGAGCACCTGGGTGCTGCTGCAGGGCTCTGCTTTGTCCATGGGTTCTTCTCCTCTGAAGGCTCGTCTTCGTCTGAAACTGCCCAGCAGAGAAGCTGAAAATACTCTGCTCCCCAGGAAAACTGGGAATTTTCCTGGGCTGTGCTCTCCACTGACTCTGATGGCTCAATTGTATTTGAAATAGTGATGTTTTGCTCTTCCCCTTCAATCCGTGGTCAGTGGAGGTGAACCCAGGCAAGACATGGAGAAATCCCCGACTGTGCCTTCTCTCCAGAAAAATGGAGAAAACAGGGAGAAGAAAACAAATCTTAACGTTTTTCTAGCACTGTCCTTTGCCTGAGAGAGATGGAGTGGCTTCTTTGATGTCTCCAGACAGGGTTTGGCTTGATCCTATCAGAGCTGCAGCACAGAAAGGGGTTGGAGGGGAAAAGTGAGACAGACTGGCAGAGGTGGAACAAATGGGTTTGAGATAAATTTTCTGTATCCCAGTGTTCATAATTGCACTGAAAACATAATTTAGCATTTTTTGCTTCAGCTTTCCTGGGAGGGGAATGGGTGACTAGAAACTCAGGTGTGGCAGTCTCCAACACTGGTTGTTCTGTTTAACTCTACCTGGATGCAAGATACGATCTTGGAAATATTTTAAATAGGGAACTGCTTCAGCAAGATGGATTTGTGCATCTCATTTACAAAGTATGTTTTTAATGCCTTTCTGAGATCCAAACTTATGCAAAATGGGGCTTGTTATGCATGTCTCTGCATTTTAATCTCCTGCAGTGATTTGTCAGTTTTCCTTAACATCTCCCTGGCATATTCCAGCCATTCCTCAACTTTGCTCTGTGGGGCTGCGTCTCTGTCTTAACTCAGTTCTCCCAGCAAGGAAGGAGTGGCAGTTTAGCTGTTCTCTGGTAAGGTTTGTGAGCTGACGTCCCCATTTCCTCAGGTTGGGTTCAGCACCAGCTGCGGGCTTAAAGACCAGGAAAACCTGGGCGTAATTCGGGGTAGAGCCTCCTTTATTTCCTGCTTTAGCCGTCCTGGGAATGTTCTTGTTTCCATTGATTCATGCTACTTGTGTTTCTGCTCTGCATCGATAATTGGTTGCTGATTATTTTTTCTGCTTGGAATGGCTAAAAATAGCTCAGCTACCCAAAGTGTTGATGTGATTTTACTTTTTTTTTTCCCTCCCCTCTTTCCAGATGGGCTTTCTGGCAGAGACCAGCCAGTGGAGCTGTTGAATCCACCTCGAGTGAACCACATGCCCAGCTCTGGTAAGGAAAAAGCTTCCTATTAAGCCTCGTTCCTGTGCTGGGGGTGCAGGAAAACGCTCTGCAGCTCTGCCTTGCGAGTGGGAGAGCAGAATGCAAATGCAGAGTGCTGGAACAAAGTCTGTTAGGACTTGCACACCTCTGCTTTCCCAGGCTGGGAGAGTGGGATTTGGGAATGGAGCACAGCAGCCCTGGGAGTCTTGCAGGGTGCTGAGGGGAGCCCAGCCTGGTGGGGGGTGCTTGGTTTGCCTTGGAAAGGAGAGGATGGGAGCACAAAGCAGCATCTGAACGAGTCCTTCCCCAGCCCAGAAGGAGCACTGGGGAGCCGAGGAGGTTTTGGAGCTGCTGCTCTCGTTAGGGAGAAGGGACAGGGAGCCAAGGCCGGGCTGATCAAAGTGTGTCACGCCGGGCTCCGGGCTGTTTGCTGTTCTCCCTCTCATAATGATCCTGCCACAGCATCTCCTGGGGCTTGTCCTCCTGCTCCTCGTCCTGGCTGCTCCTCACCGGGCTGGGGGAGCTCTTAAAGGCTCGTGGCTGCAGCTCTGTGAGTGATGGAGACCAAAGTTCTGCTCCCAGCACATGGAATTCTGTGGGAAACAATCTGCTGCTGGCTGTTGTGTTTCCCCCTTCTGTCTTCCAGGTACAAGCAGATATTTGTACTAGGGGTGATAGGATACAGGAGACTTTATCTGCTCTGCAGGGAGCAGCTCAGATCTTCCAAACCTCCAACTTTCCCTTCTCTGTTGCCTCCCAAAATTCCCTCAGGCCCTTTTCTCTTAAGGATGAGATCTCGCAGAAGATCTGAGCACTTCTGGTAGTGCCAGTTGGAAAGATGTAAACGAAGTTTATTCAAAACAACTTCGCTACATTGGGAGGGGGAGAAGAAAGTGGGCTGTAACCTAACCTAGATTTTTGTGGCCTCAAATGCATATCTGGGGAAGGAAACTTTCAAGGAGGTAGAGTTGTAGCATTGGGGGGAAAAAGGAAGAGATGGTTGTTCACTAGGCACGGGCGTTTGGCTTCGGACTGTGAGAAATCCCTGTCCCCTCCGCGTGCTCCCAGACGTGTCCGTCAGGTAAGGGAGGTTCTGTTGTCCTAACCCTCACAGGCATTCTCCTTTTAACATCCCTGTGGTAGCACAGGTCAACTTACAGGTTTTACTGCCCTCACCTCGCTCGTGAGCCGGGGTGGATTTTGTGGCTCTGTGGATCATCGGCCAGGATTGGGAAAGGGATGGGTTGGAATCTTCAATCCCCTTTATTTTGGTATTGGTTTTGATTGCTGGCTAAATTTAATGTTTCTTTCTGAGGTTGAGAGCTTGGGGAGCCTGATGGTAGAGTCTGTTCTGGCTGGTTTTGCCCAGGTGAAGTGAGGCTGTTTAATGGAGCCATGCAGGATTTGGGGAGTTCTTGCTGTTTGGACTCCATTTTGACAATTTCTAATAGCTCACCTCTGTGCTTTTGGAAGAACATCGATGCAGGGATCCCTGGGGAGCTGTGCTGGTGCGAAGTGGGTGGAGTGAGAGGTGGGAAGCCCCATCTCTTTGGCAGATGGTTCTCCCAGTATTTGGGCTGTGGGAATGGAACTTAGGCTGGGAGAGCTGGGGGTGCTCACCTGGAGAAGGGAAGGCTCCAGGGAGACCTCAGAGCCCCTGGCAGGGCCTAAAGGGGCTCCAGGAGAGCTGCAGAGGGACTGGGGACAAGGCATGGAGGGACAGGACACAGGGAATGGCTTCCCAGTGCCAGAGGGCAGGGCTGGATGGGATCTTGGGAAGGAATTGCTCCCTGGGAGGGTGGGCAGGCCCTGGCACAGGGTGCCCAGAGCAGCTGGGGCTGCCCCTGGATCCCTGGCAGTGCCCAAGGCCAGGCTGGACATTGGGGCTTGGAGCAACCTGGAACAGTGGGAGGTGTCCCTGCCTGTGGCAGGGGTGGGATGGGATGGGCTTTAAGGTCCTTCCCAACCCAAACCATCCTGGGATTGCCGTATCTGGTTTTTATCATTCTTGTCTTTAGGAGTTTGCTGCAGATCTTTGTGAGAGAAGAAAGGAGAAGCAACACCAAGCATTGCTCTGGAAAAACGAGTTGTGTGTGGGATTGTGGGGTGGTGTTCCAAGTCTCAGGCATGACTGAAATAATGGTGTTAAAAAACAGCTTAAGGAGGAAAAAAAAAGGCTTGATTGTGTCCTGGGATATTTTGATTAAAACATTCTCCTGCCCAGGTCAGGGTAAGGTTGAATGAACTTGAGTGGTCCTTGAGCTTTTATGCTGCATTTCTATTTCAGATAAAATCACTGTGGTGTGCTTGTAGGAAACCAAAATGTTTTTCTCTTCACCACGAACCAAGTGAAGGAGAGGTTTGACCCTTGTTAGTTGTTTTTCTCTGATGTGAAATGGTGAGAAAGTTCTAAAAATCCTCCATCCTGCAGGGCATTTCAGCTACAAACCGAGAAATATTTACAGCAATTTTATGAGATGGTTTTTAGGAGCGAATTTGGTTGAGTAGAACCGAGTTCAGTCATCAGCAGTGAAAATTATTTCTATCTTCTTTTCTGTATAAATTAAGGATTAATTGGAGGAAGGGAAACATTTTCCCTTTTCAAAGGCGCATCAGCCGTAATTGGTGCTTCTGAATTTCTGAGGTGCTCGCAGAAGTACAACAAGACAAAGCCCCCACAGCCCACATCCTGCTCAGGAGTGCAATCATCATCTGTCTGATAGCGCTGCCTCTCTGCCTCGGGCTCCGAGGATCGCTGCGCCTTTGGCCCGGGGGAGGAAAAGGAATAAATTAACTTTATTCAGCAACGTTGCTTCCCTTCATTCTTTTTTTTTTAAGTCAGAGGCTGGTGAGGCCCTGGTACATATTTCCCAGAGCAGCTGTGGCTGCCTCTGCATCCCTGGAAATGTCCAAGGCCAGGCTGGACATTGGGGCTTGGAGCAGCCTGGGATAGTGGGAGGTGTCCCTGCCTGTGGAAAGGGATGAGGTCCCTTCCAGTGCAGAGCATTAAGTGGGAGATTTCAGCTCCCTGCTGCTTTTTTCTCCTTGCTAGATCTAATTATCCACTCTCACTTCCACAGCCATTCGCAAAAATAATGTTGATGTATGTGGGAATAAATGGTTGCTACGAGCCTCTGGACTGATGTTGTCGCCTGGTTTTGCAGCCAGAGATGAATCCCTGTCTGTGAGGGGAAGGAGGGGTGTTCCAGCTGCTCCGGGCTGTTGTTAATTCCCCCTCTCAGAGGAACGGGATGCCCTCACAGCTCCCCACCTCCAGACTCTCCTTCAGCACCTCCTCCAGAAAGGCACCAAACAGCTCTGAAGCAGGTCCAGGGAGCTGCCCAGGCAGCAGGGACTTGGGCTCCTGGCAGGATCCCGTCCTGGTTCACACTGGGACGTGTCAGCTCGGGAGAAACATGAGCATTTGTTGTGCCCCAGAAGTAGCTCCCCCTCAGAAAGGCTTTCCTTCAGTGTTCAAAATATCCTGATGTATAGTATGGATATACACATGAAGCCCAGGATGGGGGACAAACCCATCCAAACCTCCCAAATTATCGTCAAAAGTGAGTTCTAGGAAGAATCATTTTAATGTCACGCCCGGACACTAAGCAGTTTCAACCCTGTCCTCTCGTTGGGTTATTGAAAAGCTGCAGTTCCTTTTGGCAGCAGCCTTGGTCTGGTAATTTTGCCACCACTTTAGATGCTCTGGTGTAAGATAAGATTCCCAGAGAGGCTGTGGCTGCCCCTGGATCCCTGGAAGTGTCCAAGGCCAGGCTTGGAGCAGCCTGGGACGGTGGAAGGTGTCCCTGCCCGTGGCAGGGGGTGGCACTGGATGGGCTTTAAGGTCCCTTCCCACCCAAACCATTCTGGGATTCCAAGGAAGCAGAGAAACTGCAGGTTAGTGCAGCTTAAAGCCTTGAGAGTTAAAATCAGCTCAGCACTACATTTCCTGCGATACTTACGATTTATTAATATTTGTCTTTCATTTCTAGCCCTAAGCCAAATGGACAAACCACAGCCCCTGCAATGAGAAAAGGAGTGTTCCACCTGCTAGAGGCTCTCCTGAAGTGTGCCCAGCTTCAGAGCCATTCCTCAGCAAGGAAGGCCCTGCACAGCCCTTCAGCCAGCTCCCAGGTTTCCACAGGGGATTTGCTGAACTGCTGTGCTTCTATTAAAAGCCCTTTGCATTCAGTGAATTTGGGGTTATTTGTGCAGGAGAGGGGAGGGAACTGCCACATCCAGAGGCCCTGGGCAGCTCCCTGCAGAGGAGCAGGGAAGTTCAAGCTTCAGAACCTCTTTTCTGGACTATTACTGTCCCCAAACTCATATTTTGTTGGTCACAGGATAATTTAAGGACCCTCTAACTCTGCCTCAGTGCTTTGTGCATGTGCAGGGCTGTATGGAAGAGGGATGAACTTTTTGGCCACCTCTGCCTCAACTTCAGTGTCCATGTTCCACATGGAATGAAACCACTCCTCTGGCCAGGCTGGAAATCGGAGAATCACAGACTGGTTTGGGTTGGGATGGACCTTGGAGCCCATCTTGTCCCGTGGGCAGGGACACCTTCCACTATCCCAGGCTGCTCCAAGCCCTGTCCAGCCTGGCCTTGGACACTGCCAGGGATGGGCAGTCCTGAACTGATCTTACTTCTGGAGCCCAGAAAGTGCATATCCTGATCCCCGTGGGTTGGGAAGAGCAGGAGCCCACAGCTCCTCAGCTCTGGTTTTGTTGTCTTTTGTCTCAGAAAACGTATTTATCTGTCATGATTTATCTGTCTCCTTTTCTTACCCACGAGGAAATGGTTATCAGTTGGAGGAGCTGGGATGAATTATTAATGATTATCCCTCTTTTAACAGCTGAAAGCAGCACTTAAATGTGAAGCTCGTGAATGCAGTGCTGCTTTCCTGGATGAAAGGCAGGAAAGTTTGCTCTGCTGCAAGCCCCAACTTGCTATTTTTCTTTCTTCTTCCCTCACCTTGCTTAGTTCATGAATTCACACTGAGCAGCTCCGGAATTCACTGGGTTCTCTCAGTCCTGACTCTCCACCAAGTGTAATTTTCAAAAATAAGAATTCTCACCGATTCCCTGCCACAGGAAAGGCTGTTTTGTGCTTTTGATTTATATAAAAGCAGGTGGTGAAGGGAAGAGCCTTTGAATGCTAAAACTTTGTGGCCTCTTCGGGAAGGAGGAGATGGCAGGATACGAGCAGGCAGGCGTGGAAAGGCTCCCTTGAATGGTTATTCAGGAATTTGTTCCCGTTGCCTCTGGCTTTGCTAAAAATAACAGCACTGTGAGGTGAAAGAGGAGTGATAAATGTTTCATGGAAATCGATCATGGGTTGAGGCGTTTCTTGGGGAAGAATTTCCGTGTCTCAGACGGGATCCTGGAGGCGACGCTGCCATGGCTTGTGTGCCGTGTGTGTTTGCACCCCGGCTGTTCCACCTGGATTTGCAAGCTCAAGGAGGTAATCGGGGTGAAACCTTTGTAGTGCTGGTTTTATTTCATTTTTAGTCCCTTCTGTTTTTCGAGGTAACGCTTGTCCTGGGGCTGTAGTGGTCCCACACAGCGGTGCTCGATTCCTCTTTTCCATCAGCTTCTCCTGACAGATGGATGCCAGCATTGGCTGGAGGATGAGGATGGGCTGTTCTTTATTTCCAGGGGTTGTGTTTCCTTTGTCTGCCTGCCCTTTTCGTGGCTGTGCCCTGTACTGCAGAGCTCCCCAGGGTGCTTTCTGCCAAAATTAACTGGGGGTACTTTATTGCAGGGGGGGGAAGTGCAGCCACCTGCGTTCCCAGGATTTTAGGAATTCCTCCTCTAGCATGACACGCATTTATCAAGATCCTGGAGGCTCTTCCCCAGCGTATATTGATTTTCAGGGCTATATTTGGCTCTGCTTTGTCTTCGGGCAGTGGAGGGAATATCAGGTGAATGCTTTGTGCAGCAATGCCTAAAATACAGCAGCAGTCTCCAGATGCTTCCCTGGGGAATTGCTGATGGTTCATTAAAGAGACCTTTCCTTGTTGCCCAGAGAAGCTGTGGATTCCCCATCCCTGGAAGTGCCCAGGGTCAGGTTGGATGGGGCTTGGAGCACCCTGGGATAGTGGGAGGTGTCCTTGCCCATGGCAGGGTTGGAATGGGATGAGCTGTAAGGTCCCTTCCAACCCAAACCATTCCATGATTCTGTGATTAAATATCTCCTCCTTTGGCTTAACTAATATCTTGTGATCTAAACCACTTAATCATCACTACTTTTCCATCTGTTTCTCATTCAAGGAATTGTGTCATATCAGATGATTCATTCATATTTGATTAGGGATTTCATTATAAGCTGGCCTGAAGTTTTTTATGATCTAATGAAAGGCTTTGGATCACTGATTTGGAACTGCAGTTGTAATATGCAGAATAAATGTACTGCACATTCTAATGATACTTTTCCTAGGTGTTTTTTAAAGCTCTGGCAGTTCTTGCCAGTGAATTGTGTACATTGAATTTTTTTAAAAGTTTCTGATGAAATGCAGTGATCTTTTCCATTGCAGAGAGGAACTCCCAAGCTACTACCGGACTTCTTCAGGTTGCACTGATTGACCAAACAGAGAAATTTAGATCAAAACTTGCTTTTTTTGACCCATTTGTAGTCCTACTCATAGACAGTCACACTGTAATGATACTAACGATCTTGAGGATCCTGAGTTGTCAGGGCACTGCTTAAGTGACACATGGGAGGATTTTTATTTTCACTGTGGAGTCATCTGCCACCTGTGTGCAAATTACTCCTCAGATTAAGGAAATTACTGCAATTTTTTTTCATTTTTTTTCTAAAGCCAGATGAAATGGTTGCAATAATGTGTTTTTTAAAATATTAATGGGGCAGAGTTGGAGGCGTTTGCCCAGGGGGTGCTGGGCCTCCAACGATACGGATCAGGCCAGGCTCAGCTGGGGTTTTGTCCCTGTGTCTCTGAAGCCCTTCTCTGACGAGCAGTGGGATTCTCTGTTTGTTTTCTGCTGGCAGAAGGGGCTGAGAAGATGAGCTCTGGGGCTCAGCAGCAGCTTTGGGAAGGTGTTTGTGACGCACTGAGAGGGGGCAGGGAGCGCAGCCAATTCCTGCCCTTCCGCAGGGATCCCGGGAGCTGCTGTGCCTGTCACTTAAATGGGGACTTTCTGAGGGTGCCATCAGACCTGCCCTGTGCCTCAGCCCGGCGTGGGTCGCAGGGGTTTTGCTGAACTGAGCAGCAGAGTTTCGCTGGTAGAGCTCAGCTCAGAGAGCAGCAGGAATTCCCTTCACGGAATGTGCTGAGCCCTCGGACAGGTTCCCCTCACAGACGTGGCTGGCTGAGTCCTGGGCTCCAGCAGCACATGGGCTGGATACCTCCAACTCCTCAGCAGTCATGGAATCCCAGCATGGCTTGGGTTGGGAGGGACCTCAAACCCATCCATCCCATCCCACCCTCTGCCATGGGCAGGGATACCTTCCACTGTCCCAGGCTGCTCCAAGCCCCAGTGTCCAGCCTGGCCTTGGGCACTGCCAGGGATCCAGGGGCAGCCCCAGCTGCTCTGGGCACCCTGTGCCAGGGCCTGCCCTCCCTCACTGGTAACAATTCCTTCCCAGTATCCCATCTAACCCTGCCCCTCCTTCTGCTTAATGGCTTTATAGTGGGAGCAGGATCTTGGGAGCAGCACCCAGCTCTGTCCCTGGAACTCAGCCAGACCATGGTGTCCAGGTTGCCTCTCCAGTGGAATTTTGTGTGTGTGTGAGGGCATTTAACCTCACAAATCATGTTTAGGGCTGTAAATCCAGTTCAGATGTTCCAGAGGGAACGGCTCCTTGTCTCCCTGTCCTGCCTTTGATAGTCCATAGGGTCTAAAAAGCTGCCAGCTTTTCCTGGTGGGAAACACCAGGCTCGACCTTCGACCAAATGTTGTGCTGGCACACTACAAGTGGAATATTATCAAAAAAATACCCCTAACCACGGTATCAAATGTCTGATACCGTGCTTGGAGGTGTCAAACGTTTTTATAGATGGAAAAAATGAAATTCCTTTCACGTTCTGTGTAAATCCCTGATCCAGGGATTTGTGTGTACTTGTATATGTACATATATGTGTATATATTTGTATTACGCCTGTATAATCCCTGTCCCAGGGATTTATCATGTCTTGAACTAGTGCTCAGCAGAACTCAGATCCCTCTCCTCCATCCCTGGCTGTGCCTGTAACAAAGTCTCTAAAGCCTCAGGAGTTCAAAGCCCATCGGAGCTGCTGGGTTAGGAGATAACACTGTGGAAAAGGCAGAAGGAAAGGCTGTTGCTAACAAATAAGTAAATAGATGTAAAAAAAAAAAAAAAAAAAAATCCCTTTGGGGACCTTGAGGACTTTACCTTGGTGTCCCCACGCTGGCATGGAATAATCCTTAAAACTGCAGAGAAGGAAACTCTAGAATTCTCTGGCGTTTTGTTTCCAGCGTGGCAACACAGGGGAAGGTTAAACTCCTGTGCAGAGCCTCGATACACGATCTGGCCGTGTCCCACCGCTGATGAGGGATGGGAATGACACGGCAGGGAAGGTGCTGGCTGTGTTGACACGAGTGTCAGGTGTCCTGGGTGAGCAGCCAAGAGACTTCATCTGCTTGCACGTGCAGCCACACGTGCAGCGTGTCCGTAAGGAGCCGCTGCACCTCCATCCGTACGCCGGCCATTAGGGGAACCACCCCCAAAACTGGCACTTTTTCTGGGTCTGGGAACACGTGGATGAATCCACCCTGCTTTTAACCATCCTCTGCTGTCCCAGGCTGCTCCAAGCCCCAGTGTCCAGCCTGGCCTTGGGCACTGCCAGGGATCCAGGGGCAGCCCCAGCTGCTCTGGGCACCCTGTGCCAGGGCCTGCCCACCCTCCCAGGGAACAATTCCTTCCCAATATCCCACCTAACCCTTCCCTTTATTTCAGGAAGGCACAGGCAGGTGAAGCTGCTCTTCTGCCCTAATCTGAAGGGGATTTTGGTCATTCAAGACACCATTCCCCCCTGCCTTTCCCAAATATTCCCTCGCAGGTGCCAGCCGTACACTGTCAGGGTCAGTGACATGGGGTTTACTCATATCCCGAGCCCCCCCATTTGTTGGATAATCTCTGTTTTCCCTTTAGTTTCAGCAGGAATTGTGTTCCTTGGTACAGAGGGGCAGCTTTGGAGTTGGGCTGCTGTTTGCTGGGTTGGAAAAGGCTCGTTGCAGCAGAGAAGAAGAAAATGCAGTTCCTTGGCAACTTCTCTGCACATCATTGAACCCCCAACAAGTTCCTGCAGCTTGTAAATACTCATATACTCAAATATTCATGGACTTTTGCCGAGCAAAAGGGTTTTTTTGCACTGTTTCTTCAAGCAATACATTCAAGCAATACATTCAAGCAGTACATTCAAGCAATGTATACTTTTCCTTGTTGCTTTGGTTTTTTTTTTTTCATTTTTAATTTTATTATTTCTTTATTATTATTTTGAAATCATTTGGGCTTCAATGTAGAGATCTGGCTATGTGTTCTAACAAAGTTACTGCTGCTGGGCAGGATGCTGGTGCAGGAACTGCACCACGGTTCTGTTCCACAAGAGAAAAATGACTTTTTAAGTGAGGTGCATGAGGTGACAAGTAAGTATTAACAGGTGATTTAAAAATCACCATAACATCAAGACAAATTCTAGTCCTTTCAAAGCAGCTTTAACAGGGGTTTCAGACAGTCCTGGAGCACGGTGGATATTAAGTTTCTGTGCAGTTTAGAATGTGCTTTACTCTTTATCCCACAAAAGAAGTTCTTGCACAGGATGGGAATTTCAGCCTCTGAGGAGCTGTTCCATAATGCAGGGTGCTGTTTACATCTTGGAATTAAGTACTAACTGCTGGTTGCTATCCAAATGCTGCTTTACACCCGAAATCCCCAGCTGTGCATCTCTGAGTGGATATGGCAGGTATTGAGGACAGGTTTCTGACTTGGAATGAGCAGGTTAAACCCAGCTTAAAGGTGTCAGCTGCTTCATGGATTCAGCACCATCAACACCAGCATGGGTTCCAAGTGCCCAAGGCCATTTTGGACACGGCTGGAGCAGCCTGGGATAGTGGGAGGTGTCCCTGGGGGTGGAATGGGATGGGCTTTAAGGTCCCTTCCAAGCCAAACCATTCCAGGATCCTTTGCAGTCCATCGCTCCAGGTTCTCCTTTAGCTGTAAACAGATTTAGCCTCCCTGGGCACAGCAGTCTGAAGGAGTGCAGCATTTTAGGGGAAGCTGAACTTGATTGTTCTTTGAGCCACTGCAAACGCTGATTTTTGAGACGCTGATCTCCACAAGCAGCAGATGCTTTGTCTTACACGCGCTGGCGTCGCTCGTGAGATTATGGTCAAGACAAGGACAAGTCCGCTACAAAATTCCAAGACCTTACTGAAGAATTTCGTGTTTGCCTTCCCAAGGATCAGCTAGTTGTCACAGTGCTTTCTTTTGTCGCTGTCAGGGTGGCTGGTAAAGCTTCTTCAGGCATCTGAGATGGGCTGGCAGTGAGGGGAGAAGCCTTGCAGTGAAGGATCTCTCCCAGCCCAGGTTTCATTTCCTAATAAACTTCACATTCTTTTTATATTTACTAAGGTCATTGTAGAATATTGCCAAACTTTTGGGCCTGCAGGAGAGCTGGAGAGGGACTTTTTACAAGGACACTGAGTGGCAGGACAAGGGGGAATGGCTTCTCACTGAGCACCCCCAAGATTTTGCTGCACCCTTTTTCATGATCCAGGAGTATCCCACGCTTCCACTGGGGTGATACAAACCCAAGCTGCTGCTGGTTCCGACGTCTTCCAGCGCGTGTAGGGCCCCGGGGATTTCAGAGACAGCACTTTCCTTAAGCAGAAATCAAGGCAGATGGTAGAACCGAGTGACCTACAAAATATAACCGGTTTTCTCACCACGAATGTACAGTACAAACAAGTGTACTGTCACCTAAAAATACCGAGATGGCGTTTCTGACAGAGTGATGATCGTACGGGGAAGTCAAAGTTTGGGTGAGGTCAGGAATGAATCCTGCATCCTCCAAGAACACACTGCTGATCAAACTGACTGCAGCGAGCTTCAGCCTTTTGTTTCTTCCTCCTTGGGGCTTGGTTTGCTCGGGTTTGTCTGGTTCTGTTGGATCTGTGAATTCAGTTATTGCCTAAAGCTGCCTGTGCTGATGTGAACACCTCACTGTCTTGTGGCCAACAGCACTGGCTGGGACAGTTTGTGTTCTTTTCCTCTGAAAATGTGGCCCAACTTCCTTTCTAAATAACGCTCTTCATCTGCCAGCCGTGGGCTTTTCTATCTGTCCCTCATGGATCCATCCTCATAAAGGACAGAATCATGGAATCAGCTAGACTGGGAAAGACCTCCTGAGTCCAGGAGGTCCAGCACTGCCACCACTAAGCCGTGGCCCCAAGTGCCACATCCACACAGCTCTGGAACGCTTCCAGGGGTGGTGGCTCCACCACTGCCCTGGGCAGCCCATTCCAAGGCCTGACCATCCTTTCAGGGAAGAAATTTCTCCTAATTCCTCCCCTGAAGGCCGTTCCCTCTCCTCCTGTCCCTGTTCCCTGGGAGCAGAGCCCGATTTCCCCCCCCAGCTGCCCCCTCCTGTCAGGGACTTGTGCAGAGCCACAAGGTCCCCCCTGAGCCTCCTTTGCTCCAGGCTGAGCCCCTTCCCAGCTCCCTCAGGAATTCTCCAGCCCCTTCCCAGCTCCGTTCCCTGCCCTGGCCATGCTCCAGCCCCTCATGGTCCAGCTCCTGCAGCTTCATCTCTCCCTCATTTTTCAAGCATCGCTTCTGGACCCTGAATCCTTATGAAATCTCCCAGGGCTTGGGATCAGTGGCCAGGAGCTGGTGCTGTCTCACGGTCCCCGCCAAAGCCGGGCTCTCTGCAGCTGAAGGCCACTGCCATGAGCGAAGCAAACTTGAGGCGAATGGGCTGTGAAGTGGAAACATGGGAACGAAACCAGGCGAAATCAGGGGAGGATTAGGCTGCGGTGGTTTAAGGCAGCTTTATTTCGGGATGGAAACACTGACGCAGGATTTAACGCACTTGGAGTTTGGCTCGTTATCTCCCTCGTTCAGAGGGCTGGTCTGACACAGGCGTGTGCAGGAATCCATCTCCCTGCAGACCTTTCTATATGCAAAAAAATGGTAATAATGGCATTTTGGAAATGCTGTTCCCCGTGTTGGCTCCTTGGGCTGACCAGCTGGGAGAGCAGGGGGGCTCTCGTAGGCGTCGCGTCCCGTGGGCTTCTGGAATGTTGGGAGATGCTCTGGCATTCATGTAACATGGATACAGCAATTTGGGCTAGTGCAAGGTGTCCCTGCCCACGGGACAAGCCCCATCCAACCCTGGACACTGCCAGTGATCCAGGGGCAGCCACAGCTGCTCTCTGGGCAGCATTGTCACTCATGGTGTTCTGTTCTACGTGTGTTTCAGCTGGTCTGGCTTTCCCTGCAAGGACTTGTTTCTGGAACCTTTAGGAGGAATGGGCTCCCAAACTTGAGGGATGAACCTGTAGAGCGCAGAGCTTCATTAAAGTGGCCTGAAAATCAAATGCAGTTAATGCTGTTAAGATGCAGTTAAGATGTGGTTTGCTCGGTGGAGGAGGGATTATCTGTGTGTTGGGATCAAGCAGGAGTTTTGTCTAAAGAAGGTTTTGGTAGTGATTATGTGTTTTCTTTGGCGCCTCTTTACACAGTGTCTTAGCCAGGAATGTTGAAGCGAATCTGAATGTCCCATTTCCATCACTTATTGCTAATACCCAGGGTGTGCGGTTGCTTCAGGGAGGCAGCAGATAAGCCACTGCCATCTCTGCTTGCCTCCAGATACCACTGAACCAGATTTAACCTCCTTAGACTTGCTTTCAGACGCCTTCCTCTCCAGCTTGCCTCCTGCAGTTGTCCCTCAGCTGCTGCCTGGATGTCCTTTTTATCTCTTCCTTCCAACCTTCCGAATGCCTTTTGTCCGGGGCATCCTCCTAAGCCTGGCTTGGCTGAGTCCCTGAACCCTCTTCAGCTCCTTCCCCGAGTCGTTTCTCTTTTTCCGAGTGCTCTGAAAAGTGAGTCACTGTTATTTTGGGTACGTATAGGAGCTCCGTCCTTATATAGATATTTTATGTCTCTCACCTTTGGGCTTCTCACAGCATCCTGTTTCTTTTTGTGGAAGGACCAGGCTGCAGTCAGCTCCTTGGCAGGGGAGTTTGGTGCCTGAACGTAGCTGGAGCAGAGTTGTAGCCTCCCACTGAAAGAGGCAGGCACCATTTAATTTGCCAGCATCCCTAAACCCTGTATTAGGTCCAAGTTTCACAGCTGAAATGGCATTTTTAAGCCAGATAATCCAGAATTTATCGGAATTTCTGAGGGAGGACTTGCTCCCCTCTTGCTGTGGTTGTAGTAGACGCAGTGTAGGTGTATTGTGGTTTGGGAAGCTGCTTGACACTCTCAGCAGGCGACCACCCAGCTCAGAGCTTTTAGTGAAAGAAACGAGAGCTTTGAGTCCAGAAGCTTCTGGGGACAAAAGGAAGCTTTTTGTCCATTCACAGAGGTGTTCATCGCTGCGCTGTTCCTTCCTTGGGAAGGCCAGTTTAAAATGAGTTGGAAAACAGCATTCAGAGAGGCATGGGATCATGGAATGGGCTGGGTTGGAACGGACCTTAAAGAGCATCTGGTGCCTCTCCCTTGCCACGGGCAGGGACACCTTCCACTGTCCCAGGCTGCTCCAAGCCCCAATGTCCAGCCTGGCCTTGGACACTGCCAGGGATCCAGGGACAGCCCCAGCTGCTCTGGGCACCCTGTGCCAGGGCCTGCCACCCTCCCAGGGGAGAATTCCTTCCCAATGTCCCATCCAGCCCTGCCCTCTGGCAGTGGGAAGCCATTCCCTGTGTCCTGTCCCTCCATGCCTTGTCCCCAGTCCCTCTGCAGCTCTCCTGGAGCCCCTTTAGGCCCTGCCAGGGGCTCTGAGGTCTCCCTGGAGCCTTCCCTTCTCCAGGTGAGCACCCCCAGCTCTCCCAGCCTGGCTCCAGGGCATCCTCTGCACTTGTTCCAGCAGCTTCACATCCTTCTTATGCTGGGGTTTCCAGGGCTGGAGGCAGCTCTGCAGGTGGGCTCTCGCCAGAGCAGGGTAGAGATGGAGAATCCCTGTGAGATTCCTTGTGAGAAACACCTAAATCTCTTTACAACCACACCTGGATTTAACCTGTTGTCATGTTAAAACTCACCTTAAAGCCGATCCCTGGGTGGCTCTGGCTCTGTTGGAGGAGCAGCACCTGGCTGGCTCTGCTGAAGGAAAATGCAGTTCCCTGGCCACAGGCTGGGCAGACACTCAGCAGAAGCAGCACTGGGGCTTTGTGCCGTGTCTAAAAGGCCACCTGATGTCAGTGGTTTGGGCACGAATGCCAAGGGAGAGCTCGGTTTGAGGAGAGCCGTGACGTGGGGAAGCCTTGTCACGCGTGGATCACTGCTGGCACGGGGAATGCAGGGAACATCTGCCCTGTCCTTCAGGATTTGGGTAGCAGGATTGTGGGTTTTCATGTGCTCAGTTCCTCTGGTGGGTCTTGGGAAAAAATAAAGGAAAATTTTTTAAGGAAAAAGGGAAGTTTTTAAAGAGAAGTCTTAACTCAGCTGTGTGTTTTGGTGTGTGCATCCAGGCACGGCAAGCCCTGCCTGTTCCTCCAGAATAAAAAGGTGCTTTAGTGCCATTTCTCTGTGCTGTCCTGGGGTTTGAGTGGCTGGAGGTTACTTGAATTTCTCTGGGAAGCTGCCTGTGTTTGACAGTCTCTTAAAAGACTTTTTTTTGTATTTTCATGTGTGTCTTCATTGCACTGAATGGACACCAAGTAGCATCCTGGTCCTAGCACAGCTGATACCTGAGAACACCCATTATCTGGAAGTAAAGCCCTTCCAGAGGGGGCTACAGGAAGCTGTGGGCTACTTGCCCATGTGGATGGGCTTCTCTTTCACCAGTCTGGATTTCTACTCAACACTGCAGCCTTTGAGCAATCTACGAGTTCTCAAGAGCTGTGGAATAGCTTTCCTGTTACAATTTGCTGTTTAGCTGCTCCTTTTGCTGCTTTTACTTTATTTCTGCCGTGATGGAGGATGTGGCATTGCACATTTTGGGGCTTCTTGGACAGCTGGGAGTCCCTTGGCTGGTGACAGAAGGTAGCTCACTGTCCTGGCAGTAATAACCATTTATTTGCTGTATTTGAAATACAGTGGGACAGGTAATTCCTCAGAATTTTGTTTCACCTTCTCTTTTGACAAAGGGGAATGGCCTTAACCTGAGGGAGGGCAGGGGTGGGTGGGATATTGGGCAGGAATTGTTCCCTGGGAGGGTGGGCAGGCCCTGGCACAGGGTGCCCAGAGCAGCTGGGGCTGCCCCTGGATCCCTGGCAGTGCCCAAGGCCAGGCTGGACATTGGGGCTGGGAGCAGCCTGGGATAGTGGAAGGTGTCCCGTGGCGGGGGGTTGGAATAGGATGAGCTTTAAGAACCCAAACCATGCTGTGCCACTGGCTCATCAGTGGCTTTATTCCTGCTATTGCAGGGGTCACCCCTTTGGAGGCTCCAGGGAAAACTCCTGAAGACTTGGTGAGAATGTCCAGGTGTTTGTCCAACCCCACCTTCCCTGGGCATCCCTCAACTCCCTCATGCTGATCCAACACGGTGGATTATTTGTTTTTCTCATGGGAGGTTTTTCATGTATAATCTTGGGATGAGACTTTCTGGCTCCTGCTGGATCTCTTCCATGTTTAATTCTCTTCTCCAAAGCGTCATTTTCCCTTGAAGGAAGCTCAGAGTGAGTTTAGAGAGAGGCATGTGGGAAGTCCACGTGGATTTGGCTCTACAGAAGTGCAGCTGAGCTTCCTTCAACTCTGCTTTTTGTCCTGGGGATGTGCTGAGGGGAGAAGTTTCCTGTTCTGAAACCAAGACAGATCCATCAAAGAGGTTCAGTTGCTGGGTAATGCCTGAGGCAAAGAGGCAGGTGAAATCACATTCCCAGGAATCACAGAATCCCGGGATGGTTGGGGTTGGAAGGAACTTTAAACATCATCCAGTGCCACCTGTGCCGTGGGCAGGGACACCTCCCACTGTCCCAGGCTGCTCCAAGCCCCAATGTCCCACCTGGCCTTGGACACTGCCAGGGATCCAGGGGCAGCCACAGCTTCCTGAGCCTTTTGAGAAGAGCTATACATTTATTTTTGTTGTTTTCTGGTTTATTATTTATTATTTATTTAGCACCTTTTTTTTTTTAATGGAAACTCAAGTGGGTTTTGCTTACTCACTCCGTGCAAGGAAACTGTGGCAGGAGAGGTTTCCCACAATTGTATGAAGTTTGAAATGAGAAATAGTCCGAGCCGACTCCTTCCATTCCATTATCTTTAATTTCACAGAAAGCTCTGGCTCCATCCAAGACACTCATTTGTTAGAGATGTCACTGATGAAACTAGCAAGGAGATGAAGTGGGATAATGGTTGAAAAGGAGGTGGAGAAGCTGGTGTGTCTCCTTTGGAGCTGCTCTGTCCTGCACAGGCTCATCTGCTGGAGACATCTCTGTTGGAGGCGTCTGTGCCATCAAGGGTTTGGAGCTGGCCTTGAACTCTCCACATTCTCATTAAGGAAATACCCCTGGATATTTGTCCATGGAAGTTTATAATTTTCCAAACTCTGATGTCCTGCTCTGAGGCGAGAGGGGCTGGAACGAGATCCCTTCCAGCCCAAACCGTTCTGGGATTCCTTGCAAACTCTGGAAAATGTGGTTTTCTGTCTGTTGTGTTTGTAGCTTGGTGGGTGTTCTTTTTCTTCAAGAGAAGAGACTTTTTTTTTAATGCTTCAGATCTAAGATGGAGACAGTAGGATAAGTGGTCTGCTCTTCAAGTTTTGGCTTCCTTGTCATCATGACCAAAATCTCCATGCAGGTTCCTGATAAACTCTAATGAGGTCCGTTCAGGGGAGGAATTGGGCTCGGAAAAGCCGGGGACGATGGAAATCCCGAATCTCTGCGCCCTTATTGTGTCTGCAGGTCTCGGTAGTAATCAGGGAGAAGTTTTCCTTGCGATGAATGAGAGAGTGACATTTAAAGCTCCATCTGTTGCCTGCGGAGCGCTGCCTCGCGACGTGTTTCCATGGCTGATGGGATGATTAATTTCGGTTCCCATTCACAGAGCAGGGAACACTCCCCGAGCAGGGAGTGACTCCAGCTCGCTGAACTTCAGCGTGCGTGGAGCTCGTAGGAAACCTCCGCTGCTGTTTACTCCCAGTCTGTGCTCCCAGACAGGATCCAGGCTGCCTTCGCAGCCACCCACCTGGGCTGTCCAAACATTCCTAGGGTGCTGACCTGCCTTTGGCTCTAGCTGGGCTGCGATGCTCAAGCTTGTTGGCTGATTCCAGCCCAGAATACCCTCCCCTGGTCCTTGGAAATGGCATAACAGAGGTAGGAATTCAGTGGGACAGAAGTAACCACTTCCTCCTGCTGTCCCACCTGGCAGGGGTTTGGAACCGGGTGATTTTAAGGTTCCTTCCAACCCAGGCCATCCCATAATTCTGTGACAGTCCTTTAGTTTGCCCTGGCGTGGTGTGGATCCGCGGAGGAGCAGGGCAGGAGTCTGCCCTCATCCTGGCCCTGCATGGTGCTCGGGATGTGCTCCAGAGGATGTTGGTGTCCTGCCGTGACCTGCTCCCACCACCTGCTCTGGGACAAGCCCAGCTTGGCACAATCTTGTCCGGAGAATAAATGGAGTGAAGCTGGTAATGCCTTGTTTCCCCCCTCCTGTATTAATTTCTCCCTGTGTGTGGGACATGCCCCGTGCTGGAGATGGAACCAGCTCCGGGGGTGCTGTGCCGCGGCTTCATTCTGCTTCCCCACCGAGGCTGCTGCTTTCATCCCGGCGCTGCAGTCACATACTGCAGTAGCTCCGTGCTATTTATAGCTCTGATCTCACCGTCTCACAGTGTTTTGGGGAGTTTTGACAATTTGGGAAAGGGGAGCCCCGCTGGAAAAGGATCCCTGGGTCGGCCGGGTGGCGGAGGGGATCCCGGTGTTCCGGCCACTGCCGGGGGGGATGGATTTAATTCACAGTAATCCAGTGATGCTCGACTGACACACATCTTCCTGCCAGAATAAACCACCTCAAGTGCTCCCTTGGCTGTGCTCGGAGTCAGCAGTAGCCGCTCGCCTCCCTTTCCAGGCTGATTCCGAGCAAAACTGGGGTGGTGGGTTATAGGAACGGTGTTCCGAGGATTCGGAGCCAGCGTCACTCTCCCCACATGCCCAAGTCACTCCTGCAGGTAGCAGCTTGGTGTTTAAATGTCTTTAAACTGTTGCTGGACACCAAGGACAGTCCTGAAGAATAAAGTCAGGGAATAAACACACGATTTTCTTGCTTTTCCCCGGGGATGGAAGAGCTGGGAATAATGCTGAGAGGGGGAGATCTGTGCACATGTTTCCCCAGCGTCCCGCTGGGTGGTTCAGTGGGATGGGCATGATCCGATGGCAGCAGCCAAGAGTTTGGGATACTGAGCACATCCTCTGGCTTTGTGTTTGCTTTCTGTGGGTGCCCAAAGGCTGACGTGCTGCTCCTGGCAGAGCCTGGCCTGAGGGCACGGCTGGCACAGCAGTAATTAAGCAGCAAACTCATTAGCTGGGAATAAAGCCCCGGCCTGGAAAGGATGGGAAAGGTGGAGAAACTGAGTCCACGGGCTCTGGAAAGCCCTGGCTGGGGAAGGTCAGCCACAGCCAGCCCCAGGAACATCTCATTCCTGGTGGGCAGCAATCTGGGAGGGCACCAGGCACTGGAGAGTCACCAGAGGAGCTGGAATGCTCTTTCCTTGGGATTTTGGGAATCTCCCAGGCTCGCTCTGTCATGGGCAGGTGGGATGTGTCCTGGAGAGGGAGCTGCTTTCTTCCTCCAGCCTTGCTCTAACTCTCATCCCCAGGGTTTTGCAGCAGATTTGGGGAGGTTGATGGGATTTTTTCCCTTCTCCAAAGGGAATTGCCAGAGGAAGAAGAGCTGGGAAGGAGCTGTTTGTGTTCAGCGGGACTCGCTCTGTGCCGGAGGGAGGGAGAGCTCAGGGAAAGCATTTCCTGCACTTTCCCTTTGAAGGTGATGTTGGGTTTCAAATGTGAGAGGCAGTTTTCTGTGCTGCTTAAATTTAAATTATTAAAAAAAAAAAATAGAAGAACAAGTTAAAAAAAAAAGGAAAGGAAAGAGTAATTTTGGCAACGGCATTTGGTTTAAAAAAACTCCAGTTTGATGTCTAGTGGAAAGTGTCCCTGCCCATGGCAGGGGGCTGGAATGTGATGGTCTCTAAGGTCCCTTCCAACAAAACCCCTCTGTGGTTCTGTGATTCTGTGAATATTTTTTGGATTAACCTTAAGTGAAAGTTATGCTGAAACAAGGTTTGAATTTAAACACTCGTTTGGTGCCTCTCATACTGAATTTTTGGTTTAACATTTTAGTGTATTCCAGGACTCAGTCCTGTATTTCCATCCTTTAAAGACCAGCATGAAAAGGCTGTATCAGAGAAGGGGAAGGAAATTCAATTATAGATGTTAGTTTTATTGAAAAGTCTATTCACAGGTTTAGTGTCACCTTCCCCTAATCCCTTCCAAAACACTCAAGATTTACGGAGAAGTTTATTTCCATTTTGGAGCGTGGAAGAATCTCAAGGTACAACTTCCCTGATAATGTCTTATCTACAGCCTTCGTGTGAAACGTTTTTGATTTTTCCAGTGGAGCCAGGCTGAGACAGCTGGGAATGTTCACCAGGAGAGGAGAAGGGAGAGCTCAGAGCCCCTTCCATGGCCTAAAGGGGCTCCAAGAGAGCTGCAGAGGGACTGGGGACAAGGCATGGAGGGACAGGACACAGGGAATGGCTTCCCAGTGCCAGAGGGCAGGGCTGGATGGGATATTGGGAATTGGGAATTGTTCCCTGGGAGGGTGGGCAGGCCCTGGCACAGGGTGCCCAGAGCAGCTGGGGCTGCCCCTGGATCCCTGGCAGTGCCCAAGGCCAGGCTGGACACTGGGGCTTGGAGCAGCCTGGGACAGTGGAACCCCCATGGCAGGGGTGGCACTGGAGGGGCTTTAAGATCCCTTCCAGCCCAGACCATTCTGATTCCATGATTAAATACTTTTGTGGGACGTGCACTTTGCTTGCAGGTCGGGGATTGTCGCTTCATTTCCCCATTTTGGGTTATTCCCCTCAGTGTGTCACAGACAAGCTGGGAGGTGTCGAATTTCCGAGGGGGACTGAAGTGCTTTAGGTCTTAATTAACGTGCAGCATGCAAGCAGGCTTTGATGTACAGCCATGTTTTATTTATTTGGGAAGGGAAACACCAGCAGAGTGGTTCCAACTCAGTATAAAAAATCATCGTAACATGACTGTGGAATCAAAATCAGGCTAACTTGACCACGGGGAAGAAATAATTCCCTATATGCCAAGGGTGGCGGGGGGAAAAAAAATTAAAAAATTAACGTTTCTCTGTTCCTGCAGGGAAGAAAAAGAAGCAGGGAGAGACCGTGAGATAGTTTATTATTCATAATCGGGATCTTGTCTCCTAATTCCTGGCTTTGGCATTTCTCGTCCCGGCCCTGAATGTCGTCTTTGTGCCCTGGCTCGCGTCACGGCTGTGATTGTGCTGGTGCAGAGCCTGGAGCAGCGATTCCGAGTGTCCCGGCAAGCGCTGCCCGCAGCCCAGGCCGTGTTTGTTGTGGGGCACGGAGGGCTGGCTGCTCCCGGCGGGCCAAAGAGGGGCTTGTTTGAGCCTGAAATAGTCGGGAATCAGGGATGACGCAGCTCTGCCGGAACCCTGAATGGGAATTGTGCTCCCCGTCCCTGCGGCTGTGGGGGGATGAGTCCCTTTGGATGGGAAATGGGAGGTTGGTCAAGTTCTCTCAGGAGTGTTTTCTGGCGGGGTACAGCAACTTCAGGCTCTTCTTAGGGAGTAAAGCAGGAGGAATGGATCTCAGGGCACGCTCACGAGCGGCAGGGTGTTCCTTCTGCCTGAAACTGGACTGATTTTTGCACGCTTGGGAGGGTTGGGGGTGTTCACTTGGAGAAGAGAAGGATTCGGGGACACCTTAGAGCCTCTTCCAGGGCCTAAAGGGGCTCCAGGAGAGCTGGAGAGGGACTGGGGACGAGGCATGGAGGGACAGGACAAGGGGAACACATGGGGTCCCAGAATGGTTTGGGTTGGAAGGGACCTTAAATCTCATCCCATCCCACCCCTGCCAAGGGCAGGGACACTTTCCACTATCCCAGGCTGCTCCAAGCCCCAGTGTCCAGCCTGGCCTTGGGCACTGCCAGGGATCCAGGGGCAGCCCCAGCTGCTCTGGGCACCCTGTGCCAGGGCCTGCCCACCCTCCCAGGGAACAATTCCTTCCCAATATCCCATCCATCCTTACCCTCTGGCAGTGGGAAGCCATTCCCTGTGTCCTGTCCCTCCATGCCTTGTCCCCAGTCCCTCTGCAGCTCTCCTGGAGCCCCTTTAGGCCCTGCCAGGGGCTCTGAGGTCTCCCTGGAGCCCTCAAACACACTGTTGAGGTGAGTTAGAGCAGTTATCTGTAGGTGAGAGTGTGCTGCTCTGCCCAGAATCCCTGGCTGTGGCTCGGGAATCCATGGCAAGGAATCCTTGCTCTGGTCCTGCGGGGGAGAGAGGGGAGCAGAGAAAAGGCCACAGGAAGGAAAACAATAGGGAAGTGGAGGGAAGAGCTTGTGAGTTGAAAAATAGCAACACTTCCAGTAATGTGACCTTTTGCTGAAAATGTTTCCATCAAAAAAAGAAAGTCTCCTCCTCCTCCTCCTCCTTGGCCGAGCCGGGTGCAGGGAGGGGTGAACACGCTCCTGGACCTCTGCTCCACGAGAGTGTTTGGGAAAAACCCTATGAAAACTCTTTCCCCTGGGATGGGTAAGATTAATGTCCTGACGGAGGATGTGGAGAAAAAAAACCCCCACCTTTATTTTCCAGTTGTGCTGAAGCCCAGCGTTTCTGAGGGATTAGCCTCTGTTACCCTGTAACTGGTGTTCATTCAGAGCTCTCAGCAGAGTTATTGAGGGATTGCCCCGGAGAGAGACAGCAAATGTTGCAAATACAGAATACCTGTGAAAGGCAGAACTGTGATGCAGGTGAAATTTAGAAGATTTTTAGTCATTCATGGGGTAGGAGTAATTTCATTTTTTAGGAGATACAAGCTGAGTTCAAGTTGTTGCAAAGGGGGAATGGCTTCCCACTGCCAGAGGGCAGGGTTACATTGGGTATTGGGATTGGGAGGGAATTCTTCCCTGTGAGGGAGGGCAGGCCCTGGCACAGGGTGCCCAGAGCAGCTGGGGCTGCCCCTGGATCCCTGGCAGTGCCCAAGGCCAGGCTGGACACTGGGGCTTGGAGCAGCCTGGGGCAGTGGGAGGTGTCCCTGCCCATGGCAGGAGTGGGATGGGATGGGCTTTAAGATCCTTCCCAAGCTAAACCAGTTTGGGATTTATCACCCAACACATCGTGGTTTTCTGCATAAATTTCTTGAAGTGAGAGCCTCATGTTCCTGACCAGGGAAGTCCATCAGCTCATCCATCATGAGTCAAGATGAATCCTTTCTGTGAAGTCTTGGAATAATCTTCATCCTCCTTATTTCCAGTGGTGCTGGACGGGTGGAACGGAGGTGTGTGTGTGTTTTGAAGGCACAGATGGGTCACACGCGATGCTCTTTGCTTGTAGCAAACACACGGGTTTGTGGGAGGTGGTGCCTGGAGGAAAACTCGTTGATCCCTGAATTCCTGTAGGCCTTGGCTACCAGTAAAGGAGCGGTGTGAGTTTCATGGTGCTGCCCTTGGTTCAGTCCATGGTTCCTCGGGGCTGGGTGAGGACCCCACTGAGCCGTGCCCTTGTTTCCCCCGTAGCTGACGTGAGCACAGCGCTGTCCTTGGTTCAGCCCATGGTTCCTCAAGGTTCCTTTGCTGGATGAGGACCCCACTGAGCCCTGCCCTTGTGTTCTCCCCGCAGTTGACGTGAGCACAGCGCTGCCCTTGCAAGTGGCGCCGAGCTCGGTGCCCATGGACCTGCGGCTGGACCACCAGTTCTCCATGCCGGTGACGGAGCCCACGCTGCGCGAGCAGCAGCTGCAGCAGGAGCTGCTGGCCCTCAAGCAGAAGCAGCAGATCCAGAGGCAGATCCTGATCGCCGAGTTCCAGCGGCAGCACGAGCAGCTCTCCCGGCAGCACGAGGCGCAGCTGCACGAGCACATCAAGGTAAGGGCGGCCGGGGACCAGGATGCTGTGGGATTGTTGAGGTTGGAAAAGTGCTCCAAGATCGTGGAGCCCAGCCACCACCCCAGCACCACCACCACGCTGCATCCCGCACACCTTCGGAGCAATTCCAGGTGGTGACTCCACCACTGCCCTGAGGAACCTGTTCCAATGCCTGGCCACCGTTTCAGGGAAGATGTTTTCCCTGATCTCCAACCTGAACTTTCCCCGGCACAGCTCGACGCCGTTTCCTCTTGTCCTGTCCCTTGCTCTCCACCCTCCTGTCAGGGAGTTGTGCAGAGCCACAAGGTCCCCCCTGAGCCTTCTTTTCTCCAGGCTGAGGCCCTTTCCCTGCTCAGCTGCTCCTGGTGCTCCAGACCCTTCCCCAGCTCCGTTCCCTTCCCTGGACACAAAAAAATGCCCCAAGCTGGGAAGTTCCAGCGGAACTGAGCCCTGCAGGAGGTTACCTGTTCCTGTGGCCACACATTTGGGAGTGGAGTGGCACGGGAACTCCTCGCTGCACATTTGCCATCAGCACAAGGTGCACAGCGAGCGTGTGGACCGTGGTGGGAGTGCGGGAGCAGGGAATGCAGAGGCAGTGCCTGAGGGTGGGTCTGCACGCACAGAGTTAGGCACCAAGCAGGTGCTGTGCCCAGCGTGGGACAGGGAGGGAACACCAGGCAGGGTCAGCAGGCAGTCCAGTTTGGAAGATGGCTGTGGCAGAGCGAAAACAGGAGACATTATATAAATATTTCCCAGTGCTGGACTATTGCTATGGCAACGTAAGCTTTCCGAATTGCTAATAGGCTCCTTTTTTCAAAGGGGGATTAGTGCTGCACATGGTAAATAGCCTTAATGTAATATTGAAAAGCAACCTCGATTCAACCTTATATAACTTTCATTTTAATACAAAAAGCATGTCAGAGTGGGGAAGATGGGATTAAAAGTTAATGGGGTGTTATTTACAGACTTCTCAGTACAGAGAGGAGCTGGGGTTTGTCAGAGGTGCCCCTGTTTGAGGCTGGATTAGCAGCAAACGCCCCTGTCCCTGGGTGAGTCCTCTGTGCTGTCACCAGGGCAGAGGTGAGGAGGTGCCTGGGTGTAGCTGTATTTATACATGGATGCATAATGTGGGCATCTCTGGGGGCATGTGTGGAATGTTGGTGTATCCCCACGTTCATCCACAGCTGGTGCAAGCACTCGGGGTGGGGGGGGGAAGGATGGGGAACTCCTGTGGCAAATATTTGCATTCTTCCCTTCTAATTGCCCGTGCCTGTAGTTATTTGTCTATGAAAAATCAGGCCGGCCCGTTCCCATTTAATGGCCAGGTTCAAAGCTGATAGGAACATATTTACCCTCATTTGTGGTAAAGCTCTGACTGCCTCTGCTCAAAATCTGTGTTAGGAGGAAGCTGGGCTCTAATTTTGAGAGGCCACAGTGTATCCAGCCCATTAGGTAATGAAGCTCTTCATCTCGTGTGTAAGCCTGGCTAAACGAGAGCCTTAAAATAGGGATGATATAATTCTGTGCAGAAGGGTGGCCTGCAAGGTGATCTCTGAGAGTAGGAAGTGTGTCCGTGGGACCCGAGTTGCTTTAAAAATCAAACAGCCCCTTGCTGAAATAAACACTGCGATGCCTCACAGAGGAAATAACCCCACGCCCTGCCCCAGCGTGTGGCTGTGGTGTGTTTTCTCTGGGGAAACGTCTTGCCTGTCTCCGTGTGAAGAAGCCAACCCACATTTAGGTGACTCTTACAACTGGCAGCTGTGTTAAGTCCAGTGGCTCTGAGTGCAGGGAAGCGATTATTGTGCCCAGAGAATTAAAATATATAACTTTAAATTTGGGCTCGGAGCTGCCAAGCTCCTTTATGGCTCATGAAGAAAGCAGGGTGGGGATGTTAAAGCAAATAAAACCCATTTATCTTCTTCAGAAGAAGCTCTTGAGCTGTGAAACCTGGTATAGAAATAGTCCTGAGTGAAGATGCAGAGCTCTTTTTGGAGAAATTTAGTCGGTTTTTTGGGGTTTTTTAATCGCATGTCCACACAGGCGTGAACACCCCCATGGCAGGGGTTGGGAATGGGATGAGCTTTAGGCTCCCTCCCAGTCCAAACCATTCTGTGATTCTATGGTAATGTTAAACCTGCAATTGCTTTGGAAACTGCTTCTGTGAAGGAGGAAGAATTTCTGCATTTTACTCTGTTCTGTGTATCTGCTGCTGTCTAGAATTGATTAATTTGGCTTTTTCCATTCCAGCCTAGCATCCACCATTTTACTCAACAAGTGCAAAGCTTTCATGAAATCCCCAAATGCTTTGGGTTGGAAAGGACCCTGAGGATCATCTAATTCCCACCCCTGCCATTGGCAGGGACACCTCCCACTGTCCCAGGCTGCTCCCAGCCCCAGTGTCCAGCCTGGCCTTGGACACTGCCAGGGATCCAGGGACAGCCCCAGCTGCTCTGGGCACCCTGTGCCAGGGCCTGCCCACCCTCCCAGGGAACAATTCCTTCCCAAGATCCCATCCAGCCCTGCCCTCTGGCACTGGGAAGCCATTCCCTGTGTCCTGTCCCTCCATGCCTTGTCCCCAGTCCCTCTGCAGCTCTCCTGGAGCCCCTTTAGGCCCTGCAAGGGGCTCTGAGGTCTCCCTGGAGCCTTCCCTTCTCCAGGTGAGCACCCCCAGCTCTCCCAGGTGGTGAAGCTTTCAAACAGCTCCTTTGTTTCCAGTGCTGATTCCTGTGCTGGTACAGGAGAAATCGTGGTTTGGGGTCTTTTTATTTCCTTTTATTGCTGTGGTGTTGGTGGGAACAGAGGAACTGGTCTGACTTGACAGGAAGTGAGAAGGGGGGAACATCCCTCCATCCCACCCCCCAAACAAAGCAGGAGTGTGAGGAACGCTTAAGTGAGCGAAGTTTGGCCTGGAAAATGCTGGCATGACTTGCCTGTTTTTCTATCCCAGTAGATAACTTTTTCCTATTGAGAGCTGAAGTTTTGGCTTTTTCCAGAGCTTGGAATCGCTTCCATCAGCTCAGTTTTAATCATCTGACCTAGTGCAGGAGGAGAAGACGATGACTGCCTGAGCATGTGATCAGGCAGTCCTGATCCTGGTGTGTCCCAGTGCTTGCTGTTAGAGATGCTGTGTTTTGGCCTTCACATGAAAGTGCCAAATTCTCCAAGGTGGTGCAATTTGGAGAGAGCCAGGAAACGAGTGAAAAAATATTTGTGGAAGGGCTCTATAATGGACACAGAGCTTGGCACAGGAGGGTTAGGAGAAAACAGGGTCGTGTAGAGAGAGATGGGAGAAGGGGGAATGGCTTTAAACTGAAAGAGAGGTAAGTTTAGATTGGATCTTCAGAAGAAATTAGTGAGGAGGGATGGGGCTTGGAGCAAACTGGTCTAGTGGGAGGTGTCCCTGCCACAGCAGGGGGTTGGAGTGGGATGAGCTTTAAGGTCCCTTCCAACCCAAACCGTTCTGTGGCGATTCTGTGAAAAGCCTGACGTGTTTAGGGAAAGTAAGCGGAGCCTTTTGAAGGCTTCACACCATACGGAGCAGGGCAGGCTGCTTCTTCCACAGCTCCAGAGCAGCTCTGCGGATTGCCCAGGCCTGACTCCAGAGAGCGCCGGGGGCTGGAGGCACCAGCAGTGGCTGCTCTCTCCTGTAGCCACTCACCTTCAGCCAGATGGATTTTCCACTCCTCTCTGCCTCGCCAGATGTGGGACAGACAATATTTATGGCCTTCAAATCTGCCTTCCTAAACAAAACCAAGGATGGAACAAGGAGCCTGGCTCTCGGGTGAGATGGTGGAAAGCCTCTCCGCAGGTCCCGCTGTGAGCTCTGCCTGACCTTTGGTTGTGGAGGAACCGGCGAGGAATTTTTTCCTTTGTGAGTCACTCATTCCCAGCCAAGATCAGCTGGAAGTTACCAAAAGCTTTTCCGTTCGCCCTTCTGGTCAAGGGCTGGAGCGGGGCGATGGAAGAGGGGCAGGATGGGCGCTTTGGCAGGGCCAGAGGCACCTCGGGCACTGTGAGCTCAGCGGGAAGGGAAGGACGTCGTGGGGAATGTGGTTCATCTCCTCTGTCCGAGCTTGGAGCAGGGCTCTTCCCAGCTCTGGCTGTTTTATAGCCACAGCCGGAAACTTCTGGGGGATGCTGACGCACGTCGGCGGGAGGGATAACAGCGCAGGGAAGCAGCTGAGCCTCCCAGCTCCTCGTGGGCCTGAAATCCTCACCCGCGGGTGTGCAACCCCATTCCCAGTTTCCCCACCATTGGAGAAAGGACTGTGTGCAGAGGGAGTGCTGGGCTGTGCATCCAGCATGGACGGGATGGGCAGGGAAGCAGCAGCAGGGAAAGGAGCTTTGAGAGGACGTTTGCTGTGCGGTGATCCTGAAATTGTTCTCTTTCCCTTGACAGAATGAATTCCTGCATTGAGTGAGGGGTGGTAACACCTCCGAGGGATCAGCCTCTTGTTCAGAGACACGGGTTGAAACTCTCGAGCCATTCCTTTGGTTACAGAGAGAGAAAATCTTGCAGGGAATCTTCCAGACGGATTTTGCTGTGCTGTAAAGAAATGTAATTCTTCCCCAAAGATGTCTAGACTTGATAGTTGTCATGCTGATGCTGAGGGGAGAAACTGCTCCTTGCTTTCATGTGGAGCCACCTGCCCGTGGAATGGCAGGTTTGCCTGCAGGATACCCCTGGAGCTGCTCAAGGCCAGGCTGGATGGGGTTGTGGTGGAAGGTGTCCCTGCCCCGGGCAGGGTGTGGAACTGGATCATCTCTAAGGTCCCTCCCAACCCACCCCAACGCATTCCATGATTCCGTGGTAGCTCACCGGGCCCAAATAACATTGTCCTTTAGTGGGGCTGCTCTCAGCGTAGCCCTGACGGTGCCCAGAGCTTCTCTTTGGTGGCCTCTCCATGTTGATTCCCGCTCAGCAGGGAAGGCTGGGCATGTTCCAGTTCTGCTGCTGGGACCGGTGTCACCTGCTGATCCCCTGTGGCACCTCCCCCGTGTCCCCAGCAGGGACGGTGCCAGCAGCACCGTGGCTCCCACAAAGCACCCGCTTCCCTCGGACTCCAGAAGGGCAGGCTCCCGTCTCACCCCCCGATATCCCAGCTCCCGATCCCGGGCCTGTCTGCTTCGTGCTCTCTTCCTGCAGCAGCCAGCGTGGAGGGGCTCCCTCTGCTCATTTTTGCGCGGCTCTTCCGCAGTGCGCCCGTTGCTCGCGGCCTGCGTCCTTTTCAAGAGGAACTTTAAAAGCCTGGAGATACCAGGTGTCTGCCTCTGTCTGGATTCCGGGATGATAGGATTATTCATCTTAGGAAGCTGCAGCTGGGTACAGTCGGTGGTAAAAGACCAGACTGAACATTTTGTGCCTCGTTACCACTCGAGCGCCTTGGAACTCACGCTATTTCCAGACGGCTTCCTGTTCTTTCTCAGTAACCTTGCCTCGCTTTTCTGGCACACCGAGCCGGCTCCAAAACTTACACCTTAGATCCTGCAAAACTTAACTTCTGATGGAAGCAACCCTGGGGAAGACCTTTGGAAGATCAGAGCGTTTGCTGCCTTTGAAGGGGGTGGGTGGTGACTTCTCCTCAGCCTCAAAGTCGGAATCTTTTCTGAGAGCGGTGAGGACAAAGCTGCACAGGGAGAGCTGGGTTCTGTCAACAAATCCATGGAGCAGCTTGGACACCTTTTACCCCATCTCTCGGCTGAAGGATTCCTGCGGCAGGCTGGGATAACTCAGGCATCTTGCTGCCATCCAGGCACTGTTGGTGGTGTCAGGAGTGAAGCTGGAGTGCTCATCCAGGGGAGTTTGTCTGCTCTGGTCCTTACAGAGCCACTGGAAATCGATGAAAGAAACGTTTCCTGGTGGTTTCTTCTGAGATGGGCCACGGTTGCTTGGCTGGAAGGAGCACAAGGAGAACTTCAGCCCTGCCTGGAGTAAAATACGTGAGGGGCACCTTGATTGTTTCTTTGCCAGCTTGGAATTCCAAAGTAAATGGCAGCAGAAGGGATATTCTGGCAGTTCCCACACCTGAATGTTGGACTCCAGTTTTATCTTATTTTTGAACTTACAAAACATTTGGAAGTAGTCAAAGACAACACAAAGAATCAGGGCAGGGATGAGGAAATATGCCACTGGATCCTGCTGTTATGCCAGGAATACTGACCTGTTAATGTAGACCACTGCTGATCCAGAAACGTGGAGTTCCTGTAATACCCAAAATACCCCAAAACAATTCACAGAGGATGTAACTGCTCCTCCAAGGACCCAGGTCTCATCTCTTATTTAGCATTAAACATCTGGGGCTCCTCCTTTACGTGGTTTTTTTATGTGGTCCTTTGGTTTGCAGGGCTTTGGTCTAAGTCGAATTTTCTGATTTACTTATTGCCATCCATGCTGGGATGGGCATTCCCTGCTCCTGATTGCCTCCCCTTCAACAATAACCACGTAAAGCCCAGCAGAGGCAGACTCAAAGGAGTTTTCCTCACCTTTCAAGGGGAAAGTTGGAGAAGGAGCTGAATGTGCTGGATACTACAAACGGAGCTTGCTGCTTTCTGAAAAGGCTGTTGGATATTCTGCTTCCGGAGAGAGGGAAAAGTTAGGCTGGAATGGGAATCAGGGAGCAAGAGGCTCATACAAAAGCATTCCCAGTGCTGAACCTTTGCAGGTATTCAGGACCCAGAGGGCTTCCGGCCTTTTAGGAGAGGTAATGGCACGGGAAGGAGTCTGGGATACAAGATTCCATATCCACATATGAGCTGCCAAAGTAAAAGCACGGGATCTTATCACCGTCATTCCTGGTCCTGGAGACGGTTTAGCCTCATAAACCTGAACACCAGACGTTCTCAGTAGGACGTGTCTGACCGAGATCAGCCTCTTGCCCAGGGAGCTGTCGGCCGGGAGGGATCGTTTCCCTGTGGAAAATTCCCTGCCCATGGGAATTTCTGGCACGGGACCGCCGGCTGTCAGCTGCCCGATGGCGGGAAGGGGGCACGCGGGATGCGTGTCCCGGAAAAGAGATGAGAGGTGCTCGCTCTCCCAGATCTTTGTGTCCTGGCTGCTGCTGGAAGCCACAATGATCCCCCCTCCCCGTGTCCCAGCACAGCTGATTTGTTCTGCCCGGCCTCTGGTGCTCCAGGAGATATCCCAAACACGCCGCCACGGAGCCAAGAGAGCGGATCCTGAAACCGGAGCCACAGCCCGAGGCTTCAGTAAACAGGATGGGGGAACACGAAGCAGAGAGTCCAGCCAGCGCTGGGATCGCTGTAAAACAACCCAGCAGAGCAGTGCTCCCAGAAATCCACCTCCCAGAAATCCCAGTGTCTGTGCTTTGCTTCCACCCGTAACCACGGATTTTTTGGGGGGTGGTTTGATGTGTACGTTCTTGGCCAGTTTTTCTTCATCCTCACCTACGACTTGACTTTATTTTTAAAGAACCTGAGCTCAAGATCCCTTTAAATACCCGATTTAAGCTCCCCAAACTGTAGAATTTGGCCAGAACCGGTGGCAGAAGATCCCTTCCCTGGTATCCCCCCGTGCTGGAGCTGATCTCAGGTGTGGGTTGAGGCGCACGTTGGGAGCTGGACACAGCAACTTTGGGTGCCAGGGAATATTTGTCAGCCAGAAGTGTTCCAGCTGCCGTTCACCCAGGCTCGTGCTTATCTCCACAAGCTGTCTGGGCACGGATTATTTTGCTCTCCCTTCCACTAATTGCTGCTATTCAAAATAATCTCTTATAAACACCCAGGAGCCAGTCTGAGCTCGGGGGGGGGCAGGAAGGATCTCTGTGCTTGGCTTCTTGTTTGGCAGCTGGAGGAGTGGTTGTGAAAGTCTCCATGAAATGCATCCCGGTTCTCTCTGGGAAATGGGATCTTGGTGTCAGCACCCCACTCTTCCTGGGAGGGCACTGCCTGGCTGCTGGAGGATTTTGGAACATGACCTTTTCACCTCTGATGACTGAAGGGAGCCATTTTAGCTGCGTTTCCCTTAAAAAGAGGTTTCTCTGTGACAGTTTCCCCACTGATAAGGTGTCGGTCCCCCTCCCAGGGTGACAAGCTGGAGCACTGAAGACAATTGAGGAGTGTGATGGCAAAATCCTCTGGATCGCTGAGTGCTCACGGCAGGCCGGCAGTTGATAAATACCTGGAAATGCTCTGCATTCTCCCTGTTACCTCTATTAATATTAATATATGCTAAAGGAGCACCAGCAGCACTAACTGCAGGTACAGTTGAACATTTGTGCAGTTTTCAGAAATAGTGGGAGCAGTGACATTAAACATATGCAGGAATCCCCATAGTTATGAATATTTACAAATATTGATTTTGGCAGGAGCACCTAATTCAGATGTTCTGAGCTCCCTGATGCAGCGTGTGCGTCTGTCACACGGTGCTCCTCAAACTCAGGGCTGAGTTAGTCTCAGATCCTGAGGGATTTCCCTCAGTGAATGAACTTTGTGATGACATTTCAGTGTTTGGGAAATACAGTTGGGGAATAAACCCCCTGCCCCAGCTGCCTGCGATGAACACACAGGGTCCGAGTGGGCAGTGCCTGTTCAAATTGGCCTCGGTTGCTTTAAATGAACCAGAAACTGATGTTTTTCTGATGCTTTTTTCTGACACCCTGTCACTCCTGGAGCTCTGGCAGCCTCGGGGCCGTGCCCATTCCCTGGGGAGCCTGGGCAGTGCCCAGCACCCTCTGGGGGAAGAACCTTTCCCTGATACCCAACCTAAATTTCTGTTTCCCCATAACATTCTTGGTAAGCGTGGAGAAATATTCATGCTCTGAGAAGACACCCGGATGGGTTTTCTTCTCTCGTTTTCCCAGGCTACAGCAGACACCAACAGTGATTTCTTCTCATTTTTCATGGATACAATCGGAGACATGGCTTCATTATTTTATTTTTTAAATTTTTTCTTTTTTCAACTTTGAAATGATTCGAAAAACTATATTAAGAATAGGCTTTGTGGAAACTGGGGTCAAAACGAGCAGAGACAATACATCCCTAATGAAACTTCCCTAAACCATCCAGCTACAAATTGGGCTTTTCATTCTCATTTCGCTCCAGATGTCAGTGAAAGCACAGCTCCTCCTAAAGCAGCCTAATGTATGTAAACCATCGCAGGAAGCAGAGCCTGCGGAGCCTAGGAGACTGCAGATGGAGAGAAAAGGCTCCTGATTCCATAAAAATAACAAAACCTGTTTTACCATATTGTGCATTAAATATTGTTCATTTGCATACTTTCCATGGCGAGGTTCTCAAAGCCCACCATGTGGTGGACTTGTTGGAAGTCGGAAAAGAGACTCTTTCCCCAAATGGAGACGTGTTAGTAGAAGCTGCTGCTTAATTAGAAAACAAAAATAGCTGGTTTCCTCTATTTTTTTCCTCCTTTTCTAGGTTTTTTTTTGAGTGTGGATTTTCGGTTGTTTACACATAATTCAATAGAATTAGGAGGGGAGGCATAGGTGCAGTGGCTGCAAATAACTGGATTTTCGGTGTTTTACAACAGCCTGCCTGCTTGGAACAGGCAGCAGCAGGGATTCCTCCATGGAGAGTTTCCAGCAGATAGCCAGGCAGATTGTAAATACTTCTTAGATTGTGGTTTTTTGCATCTTTATATAGAATGGTGTGATTTTATTTGTATCTGTGGTGCATCCGTGGCTCAAGCATTGAGTGGGGCAAGTGTGCAATGCCACAAGTTATTCAGAGGATCCTAGAATATCCACAGCTGGAAGGGACTCACAAGGGTCATCAAGTCCAGCTCCTGGCCCTGCACAGGATGCCCCAAGAATCACAATTAAAGGGATGAAAAGGAAGATGAGCTCAAGGAGAAGGAAAACCTGTGGGGTAGGAGTCTCGTGTCTGCAGGAGCTGGCAGGGTCTGGAGAAGGATGGATTGAGAGAGCTTGGAGAGAGCAGGTTCCCTGTCCCAGCAGCCGTGGCTTGGACCCTGCCCACAGCAGGGGCTTGGAACGAGGTGATCCTTCAGGCCCCTTCCAACCCAAACCATTCCACAATTCCGTGCTCCCGATCCCTCTCCGCCGCGGGGATTTCTCGGGAGCGGTGGGTGGTATCCGAGCACAGGCCCCCATTAAGTGCAGCCCTGGAGAGCTCGGGGCTCTGAGGCTGGAGGCTGCCAGCTCCCAGTCAATCCCTCGGTTTATAAGCTGCCAACGTAAAGAGTGCCGGGTGGGCGCCGTGCTCCGGAGGGCTCCGGAGGGCTCCGGCATTCCGGCCCTTGGCGGGAGGCCGAGGAGCGGCCCACACGCTTGGCTGCGGCCTGCGCCTTGCCAGGGAGGGTGCAAATCAAGCGGGCAGCTGCGGACTCCAACGGAGCAAAGCTCCAGCTCGGCTTTTGTAGGGAAAAGCAGTTTTAGATCCCCACGGAGATCCCTCCACAGCTCTGCAGGCCGCCGGGCCGCGCCGCTCGTCACCTGCCTTTCCACAGCCTCGCGCGCTCCCGGCCGGCGCTCGGGACACGGGGCGCTCCCTCACACACCCGGGACACGGGGCGCTCCCTCACGCCATCCCGGGGCACAGCACACCCTCACCCTCACCCACCCGGGACACGGGGCGCTCCCTCACACACCCGGGACACGGGGCGCTCCCTCACACACCTGGGACACGGGGTGCTCCCTCACACCATCCCGGGGCACAGCACACCCTCACCCTCACCCACCCGGGACACGGGGCGCTCCCTCACCCATCCGGGACACGGGGCGCTCCCTCACCCACCCGGGACACGGGGCGCTCCCTCACCCACCCGGGACACGGGGCGCTCCCTCACCCACCCGGGACACGGGGCGCTCCCTCACGCCATCCGGGGCACAGCACATCCACCTGCTGCCCTCCGTCCCGTGGGAATGGCCTCTGCGCCCAAACAGGGGGCATGCACCCCAAATTGCCCAGGAGCCTGGTGGGGACGCTGACGCCTTCCAGCTGCTGGGACTTGGGGACCCATGGCGGGACTTGCGCTAGGGTAGGAGCCTCTGGTGCTTCTAGCCTTGAAGGTCCCGTTTGATGGGAGCTTTGCAAATAATTACCTTAATTAGACATCATGTCTCCTGATTATTCCCATGGATGTGGGCGAATCAAGAGGCTCAGGGTAAATCCTTCCTGGAGAAGTTATTGGAGGACTTATTTTTTTTATATATTGAGGAAATCATTTTATAATTAATCACAGAATCTCAGCGTGGTTGGAGTTAGGTGGGACATTAAATTCCACCTTGTTCCACACCTTCCACTATCCCAGGTTGCTCCAAGCCCCATCCAGCCTGGCTTGAAACACTTCCAGGGATCCAGGGGCAGCCACAATTTCCACAACTTCCCCGTACAACAAATAATACTGAAGGTGCCCTAGTGGGTATTTATCTAAAACAGGTGATGGAGATAAAAGGAAGGCCCGTGCTTGTCCTTATTTCCATGAATTAAGCCCTGTCCTTGTCACCTGCCTGCAGCCTCTGCTTTGGCCCTGGGAAGGCTGATGGTGTTAATTTGGTCCTTTTCCCCGTTCCCTTCTCCGCAGCAGCAGCAGGAGATGCTGGCCATGAAGCATCAGCAGGAGCTGCTGGAGCACCAGAGGAAGCTGGAGCAGCACCGACAGGAGCAGGAGCTGGAGAAGCAGCACCGGGAGCAGAAACTGCAGCAGCTGAAAAACAAAGAGAAAGGGAAAGAGAGTAAGTGGCCAAAGCTCCCTCGTTTGGGTGGTGACAGGTGGATGGGAGCCATGGAGGAGCCTCAGAAAGCTGGAGGAACCTCCTTGAGGGCACGGGGAGCTTGTGAGGGGACTCATCAGGGGGATTGAGGGGAAGAGAGAAATGTATTTCTCTGCTTTATCTTCATTTTCGTCTCGCTAAATGCCATTTTAGCGTTTTTCAAAAGGAAGCGTATCCTCTCTTCCCTTGATTTTACATTTTTTGAAGTATTTTTGGCAGCATTCCTAATGGAGGCAGAATATTAAGCCCATGAAATACACCAGATGCACGCTGCACTCCTTTTCTCTTTCTGCTGCTCTGAATTCCACTCCTTTTAAGACGTAGCCTGAGTTCTCAGCTCTCCCCTTTTTGAAGCATTTCCATTCAGCAGGAGCTTTTTTTTCAGGAGGTGACAGCTTGTGGGTGCCTTCCCCACTATGTGTCATTATGCACTTGAGGAGATCATTGTGGCCTCACAATGTCCCTTATCAGAGACGATCGGGGCTGCTTGTTAGGGCTTCTTTTGCAAGTGAATGGGGGGAAAAAAATACCTCCCCGAGTTGTGCCATCAACTCCTCGGGTCTGGTTTCGTGATGGGAGGAGTGGTGGAAGGAGGATGGGATGCTGGCTGGAAACTGGGAATAAGATAAAGCTCCGAGAACTTTTTTAGTAGGGAAAGACTGGGGTCTGGGAGACCTTTCTAAATCCTAGAAAGACCAGAGGTCCAGAATCCCTAAGTGTTTCCCCTTCCCCCTGCTGCTCCCATCAGCTGTTGATGTTTGATCCATGTTTTGCTGGGCCTCTCCTCAGAATTGATACCTGCCCATCCTCATTAAAGTAATCTGGAAAGGAATTTAAATGCCCGAATCTCTGGAAAATAGGAGCAAAGCAGCTTTTGGGTGAAACACAGAGGTGTGGAGGAAAAAACCCCGAATTTGGGGATGTGAAGTTGAAGATTCTGTTCCCATGGCTACAGGTTTATTTTTAAATTACTTTTTGTTTAAGAAGTGCTGTGGTGTAGAATCATTATCGCACCTCGGCTCTTAAGGACACTTAAGTTATTTTTCTCACATCACAGAATTTGGTGAAGAGAAGCTAAAATTGTCCTGATCTGAAATATGAAGAGAGTGTGAGAGAGGTAGAGTTTGTTCTTCCTCCTTATTAACACCTCTGCTCTGGAGCCAGGCTGGGAGAGCTGGGGGTGTTCACCTGGAGAAGAGAGCAATCCAGGGAGAGCTCAGAGCCCCTGGCAGGGCCTAAAGGGGCTCCAGGAGAGCTGCAGAGGGACTGGGGACAAGGCATGGAGGGACAGGACACAGGGAATGGCTTCCCAGTGCCAGAGGGCAGGGCTGGATGGGATATTGGGAATTGGGAATTGTTCCCTGGGAGGGTGGGCAGGCCCTGAATGACCCCAGCTGCCCCTGGATCCCTGGCAGTGTCCCAGGCCAGGCTGGATGGGGCTTGGAGCAGCCTGGGATAGTGGAAGGTGTCCCTGCCCGTGGCAGGGAGTTGGAATTAGAGGATCCTCAGGGTCCCTCCCAACCCAAAGCACTCTGAGGTTCCATGGTATCTTTCAGCTTCCAGTAAAGGAGGAGGACCTTCCAGGGGAGCCTTCATAAACCTTCCAGTCCAAAAATGTTGTGCTTCAAGTCTTCGAAGCACCGGGTTTATCCCAAACTGCCAGAACACAGCCAGGTTTGGTTGTTGTGAGGATGCTAATGGATTAAGGGTGACACATTCTGCAGAGAGAAGGCTTTTAAGCATGCATTTGTCACCTCTTCTGCCCCTCAGGGGTTTATCTCCAGCTCTTTGCTTGAACTTTCCGCCAAGCCTGTGTTTGTAGAGCTGGTGAGAAATGCAGGGCTCCAAAAAAAGGGAATTTTCTCGCTTTGGTGTTGGAGCAATTTTACACCTTCAGGCAGTGCCTTGTGGGAATGCTGCAGCCCCCTGCTCCCGGGGAGAGCCCAGGGCTTGTTCCCCCAGCGTGTCAGATGTCACCACGTCGTCGTAGAGCATGGTGCGGGAGACGAGAACTCGGCGGGGTGATCTTTTAGTTCTCATTCCCAGCAGAGCAGGCAGCTTCCCTGCCCTTTTCTTTTCGTCCCAGCCCGGATATTTTCCGTTGGAGCTCCTGCCTTACGCCACGGTGTGGATGAACCATCATTTTCCACGTGTCCCCTGCCAAACTTCGGCTGCATCGCTCCGTCAGGAGCCCTGCCTGGGAGCCTGGGCTGTCAACCTGATGATCACTGGGATCCATCATGGCAGGGAAGCAGCCTGCTCTCCATTGTGCAGGGAATCATGAGCGGGGATTACGCAGTTGACATTTTAGCTCTGCAGAATCACTGACTCCCTTATTTTTTGTTTTATTTTTTGTTCAGCGTTAGGTTTTCCATTTGCAGCGAGAGATTTGCGCGCCCGTAAACGAAGCGAAATCCTGCGTCGGTCGGGGTGTACACAGAGACTTGGGAACAAAGAGGTCCCTGTTTACAGGAGTTTGCAAGACAAAACCTACATATGAGCCATTGGGCTCATTCCCCTCCTGCTTTCAGATGTGACATTTAACAACTTGAGGGTGCACAAGACCCCTTTTCTTAAATAACTGTGGTTCAAAGAGAGCTGGGATACCCCGGACAAGTGCTTTATTCTGAGCGTGCTTCTATGCAAGTGTAACATCCTCTTCTAGTGAAATAAACGCGATTTCATCTGTGTTTTCAAGCATAACTTGTGAATATATGCCAAGCTAAAGGGATGAAAAGGGAGAGCTCCTTTCTGGAGGCACTTTGTTCTTCTCTCTTTGAAAGCAAAGTTCCTTTTTTTCAGGCTGGCAATGAAAGATTTGATTCGGAATCTTTTTTAGAAATCTAAAATTCCTTCAAATGCGTGAGCTGGTTTAATAGCCTTTCTAATGCATTTCTTTTTTTTTAATCCCAGGTGCAGTGGCAAGCACAGAAGTGAAGATGAAGCTGCAGGAATTTGTGTTAAACAAGAAGAAGGCTCTGGCCCACCGGAATCTCAACCACTGCATATCCAGCGACCCTCGCTTCTGGTACGGGTAAGTGGTGCTGGGCTTCCTGCAGGGTTCAGCCAGTGCCACCTTTGTCCCCCATTCCCTGAGGGAACAGACCTGGTGTGCTTGTGGGATGAGCCAGAGCGGTGACAGGAGTGCTGTGCATTCCCAAAATGCATTTTCCAGAGGGTCCCAGTGCGAGTGGTTTTTGTGTCCGCTGTGATGGTCACGGTGCTCTGCGTGTACAGAGAGGTCTTTGCTGTCATCCTGAATCCACAATGATTCAAGCTCACAAGTTCTACAGTCAGAGATCAGTTTTTGTAAGTCCTCCAGCTTTTCACCCAGGATTTGATCCTGCCTGGTGTTACAAAACTCGAACTTGAGTCAAATGAGGAGTCATTTTTTCTGTTCAGGAGTTGGAATTCGATGATTCTTGTGAGTCCCTTCCAGCTCAGGATGTTCTGTGATTCAGTGAATTCCTGCAACTCAGGATGGTCAAGCTTTGCATTTTAAAGCCTTTAACACTCATTGCTCTTCAGAATCTCTCAAAGTTGGAAGTGTTGTTTTCTTGGCTCTTACTGGAAACATCCAGTGGGTCCAGTCTGCACTTCCAATCACAACTGTCCCAACATCTCTGTTTTCAACTGAAAATATTCAACTGCTGGTCTCCAGTTTCAATTTCAGAAATTAACTTCTTCATTGTACAAAAGACAGTCAGAAAATTTGATGTGCCTTGAAAGTTTCCGCTGCTATGGCTTTGTCACTGTCTACGTTAAATAAAAAACCAAAGTGCTTTGGATGTTGGCTTTAGTGACCTTAAAATTCGTGAGATTTTGAGCTGCAAAAGTCATTTCATTTTGCCATGAAACTTGTGTTCAAGCTGAGGCACTGACAGTGTTTTAAGTCTTAAGAAATGAACGTGTGTACAGGGAGGATGAGGTCATAGCCAGAAGATGTTTCCAAATTCCAGAAACTAAGCTGAAATGAAATTTGAAAGCTGTCCCAGCTCTGAGCCAGGACAGAAATGCTGAAGGGGAGTTGGCAGAAGAATTCAGATGTTACTGGAGGCAAAGTGAGATTGAGCAGTTTTAATACATCTCTGAAAATCTAATCTGAGGCTTGGGGATTTCATTAAAGGTGGTTGCAGGCTCTGAGGCCCCATTTCTTTAAAAGTTGGTTAAAATAGCAGTTAATGCAGGAGTGGTACAAGGTCAGTTAGAATTCAGGTTGCCCAGAGCAGCTGGGGCTGCCCCTGGATCCCTGGCAGTGCCCAAGGCCAGGCTGGACATTGGGGCTGGGAGCAACCTGGGACAGTGGAAGGTGTCCTGCCCTTGGCAGGGGTGGAATGGGATGGGATTTAAGGACCAAATCCCACCCAAACCATCTGGGATCCTGCGATGCAAGGCCAGGGGTGCTGCAGGTTTTTGGCCACGTTGTGTTTGGGGTTTCAGGATGGTCTGGGTTTGTTGTGGCACTTAATAATCCAAGCACCCCTTTCCTGTGATGCTGCGGGGTGCCAGCAGGCAGAGACAGCGCCCAAAGCATCACACAAGGGCTTAAGGTCATGCCATCCCTTCATTTTCCATCCGTTTTGGGGTGGGGTGAGGGTTGGTATTCTGGATTCCAACCTGAGATGGACAAAGCCTTGGGGCCTCACACAGATCTTTCTCGCTGCTGAGTTGTCCTGCTGAGCCCTCAAAGGAGGGCAGCAGTGCAGGATTTTTTAAATGCACCCTTCACTTGTTAAAGCAGAAGTTGAGGATTTTTCTCTTTCCATCCTATTATTAAAAAAAAAAAAAAATCTTTTTTCTTTTTTTTTTTCCCCTCAAGAAGAGAAACAACCTTAAAATTCCCGACATGTTAGTATTTATTTATATGGCATCTCATAGGTTACCAGCTGAGCTCTGGAGGCATTCCTGTCCCCACATAGCTGTGATGTGATGCAGTTGGGTGGTGGTTGGGTTGAGCACACGCGAGCGGGGCTTGCAGGAGATCCACTCCACGCTCCCACTGTGAGCAGGCGAGGCAATTAAGTGGGAACAGATGCTGGAAGAGCCTCTCGAAGCACCACGCCTGCTTTTAAGCACTTCCCTCGGTCTTAGTAAGGTTTGTGAATTCCTTTTTTTTAAAAAAAAAATGGAAAGCATTGCTTGGAAAAAAAAAAAACCCAAAAACGTCTCCTGAGGGTATTGAACACCATGATGGTCTGACGTCAGTGGCTGTGGCAGCAAAAATGTTGTGCTGACATGGAATCACAGAGGTGTTAGAGTTGGAAAAGACCTCTAGGATGGTGTCCCATCCCTGGAAATGCTCAAGGCCGGGTTGGACAGGGCTTGGAGCAACCTGGGAGAGTGGAAGGGGGTGAGCAAGGTGGTCTTTAATGTCCCTTCCAGCCCAAACCACTCTGGGATTTTGTGCTAGGCAACAGCAGAAGAGGTTCTCTGGAGCTGCATTGTCAGACTGTGCCTCCCATGGGTCCTGATCCCACTGGGCAGCGCAGCTCCCAGGAATTTCTGCTCCCTGTGATTTCCCTGGGCAGTTGTCAGCAGTGCTTGGGAAGCAGCCGCTCCGTGTGCAAACAGCCGTGAGTGGAGTTCCGCTGTTTGCGTGGTGAGGAGGTAGAGAGGTACAATTACACTTGGAATTACACATCCAGTTACCCACTGAACGGTCCCAGCATCCACAGGTGCGGGCACAGAGCATCCCAGCACGGGTACACGTGTCTGCGTGTGTGTCCAGTGCACCTTGGTGAACACGTTGGAGGGAGGGTCTAGCAAGTCATGGAATCATCAAGGTTGGAAGAGACCTCCAAGATCATCCCTCCAACCTTTCTGTCTGTGCACGTGGGTGTCTGAAGGAGCTCAGGGGACAGGGCATGCCTCGAATGAAGGGATGTGCTTTCAGGAATGCCTGCAAGCTCCGTGGAGTGTCCAATTTCCTCTTGTTCCAGAGCTCTGAAATTCCTGAAGGGGCACGCAGAGCAGTGCATGCTGCTGGGAGCAGCGTCAGCTCCCAGTCTTGGAGCCAGGGAATGTGTTCCTGTTTGCAGAGCTCAATATCTGTCATTCAGCAGTCCCGGAGCACATCTAAACAGGCCCTTTGAATTCCTGCACATTCCCTAACAAAGTGGTGAAAATAGCTTCAATGTACTTGATTGTGCTGCTTAGGTCATGGTTTGAAAAAAAAAAAAGAAAGAAAAAGGAAGGGGGGGGGGGGGGGGAAAAAAAAGGTCTGTTGCTCATAAAGAGCCAAAAATGTCATTGTGTGGCTCGATGGGGCTCAGGGCTCTTGGATCACAGCGTCCAGGATTCCTGGGAGTGAAACATCTCCGCGTGCTGCCTTCCCACAGAATGAGCGGATCCCGGCAGGAAAAGCCACGTCTCCCTCCAGGAGGGACTCAAACATTTTTCTGTTTGGGGCTGTTTTGATTGCAGGTGAAGATTGAAGTGCGAGTGGGGGCATTCAGGGGCGGGTGTGGGTGGCAGTGGGAAACACAGCCCTGCAAGAGCCCCAAAAGTCATTTATGTTCAGAGAAATCTGGGATATGAACGGGGAGCGTTGGGGAACCATGGTCATTCATACTTCCAGAGAATCCCAGAATGGTTTGGGTTGACGGGACCCTAAAGCCCATCCCCTTCCAAGCCCTGCCATGGGCAGGGACACCTCCCACAAGAAGGTCTGTGGGAGTAGAAAATGTTGAAGTAGGTGTTGGAATAAAGATTTCAGAGGTTTTTTTTCTTTTTGTAGTAAAATTATGTAGAAAATTCAATGCGTTTTCCTGGTATTTCATTAGCCCCTTATTTTTTGAAGGCTTTGACTTGCAGTGGAATTGATGCTCTGGATCTCAGCAAAGAGCCAACTTGTGAGCTGAGCTTGCACTCCAGGGGTTGGTACTGCTCGAGAAGTCGCAGGAACTTGTGCAATTTTCAGCTGCGAATGGCTCATTTTGGTTCCTTGAAGAGCCTTTTGTAGGAGAACATTTTCAGCTTGATTTTTACGCAATATAAAATTGCAAATATTCACCTTTATTTTCTTTTTTTTTTCTCCACAAAATGCTTGCTTTCTGTTTTCCCAAATCCTTCAGTTTTTAGAAGAAATACAGGGTTGAAATTCTGTTTATTTAAAGTTAAGTTGAGAGAGCCCAGTGAGTGCCACCTGCACGGCTAAATCAGTCATTCTGCTGATGGAGCTGCTCTGCTGACTGGAGACTTCTCCCAGGCTGGTGGAGCTCCTGAGAAACAGCAAAGCTGGGCACAAGTCATTAAGCAGGAAAGATGAAGCCAACAAACTGGTAGGAGGCTGAGAAAACTCATTCATTATTTAATATCCTCAGCAAACAGACTGTAATTTACTTCCAGCAGCCTGCTCAAACAAAGCCATAAATTATCAGCTCGGTGAAGTTCAGCTGGAAAGGTGCTGAGTGCTTTGGCCCCGTCTCTGCTGAGCTCCTGGGATGGGAGGACAGGCAGGAGGAGAGGCAGGAGCCACCTGTGTGGCCTTGGACTTTGTCTGCTAAGCCTGGAGTTTATTTTAGGGAGGGAAGTGGTTCACTCGCTCTGGAGTTGAGGGGGGTAACACCACCTGTGCTGAGATTCAGGGACATGACTTAGCAAAACCCAGCCCAGGTTACAGGCTTAGAATTTGTACTCGTGGTTCAGTACCTGCATGAGCTGAGCCAAGGTGGAGCCTTACACTGAAAACTAAGTTGATTCCTTCCCGTAGATTGGATTTTAGTGGGGTTTTTTGTAGGAGCACCAGGAGGAGAAAGCCTTTGCCTTTGCCTGTGCCCCGTTCCCCGCTCCCTGAGGCGGCAGGCACTGTGCTCATCCCCTCTGTGTGTCACCGGTGTAAAGCTTGTCCCTTCTCTTTCCTTCCGTGCAGGAAGACCCAGCACAGCTCTCTGGACCAGAGCTCCCCACCCCAAAGCGGCGTCTCCGGCACCTACAACCACCCAGTCCTGGGGATGTACGATTCCAAAGACGACTTCCCACTCAGAAAAACAGGTAGGGCTGCCCTTCCCTCGCCGTGCCGCTGCTCTCCCCGCCCTCACGCTCAGCCCGCTGATCTGATTTTCCTGAAAAACAAGGGCTGTTGCCAAAAACCCGGATTCCAGGCCACGCTTCATTTACCAAGCCCCCTCTCCATCTGCTCCCCCTTCACCTGCCCCTGCGCTCCCAGGGTTCCAGGGAGCCTGGGGCTGCTGCGGGCTGTGCAAGGAGCGCGGGAGACAGCGGAGCCGTGTGTCTAAGCTTGGGATGTTTTCCCAGCTCCAAAGCTCGCACAGAGATCCGCGTGTCTCCAGCCCAAGCGTGTTCTGCTGAGTGAGAAAAAGTGCATTTCTTGGGGGATTTGCGTTTTATGTACGAGTTTGTACCTGAGGTAAATAAAGAGGTTTGTGCCAGGGCGAGCGCCGGGGCTTCCTGCGAGGGTTTGGTTCACACCTAGACAGTTCTCTCTCAGTTTGGCTTCTCCCTGCACGGTGGCCGAGCAGGTCAGTCACTCCTTAAGCCTGCATTATGTAAACCAGGTTGTTTGGGTTGGCTGTGCTCCTCAGCTCCGTATCCATGCCTGAGCCAGCGCAGCCTGGGCTCCCGACCCGGCCAGCTCGGGGCTGCTGCCTTCGGGGAATGGCTCAGCTCGGAGAGCTCAGCCTCTCCCAGGGAGCAGTTCTGCTGGGAATCGCTTCAGGACAGCAAAAAAAGCTGCTCTGGAAAGATCACCCAATCATTAAGGTTGGAAAAGCCCTCTAAGATCATCCAGCCTTTAACCAGCACTGCCAAGGCCACTGCTAACCCATGGCCCCAAGTGCCACATCCACAGGTGTTTTAAACACTTCCGGTGATGGTGACTCCAGCACTGCCCTGGGCAGCCTGTTCCAGTGCCTGACCATCCCTTCTTGGGAGCTTCTCATTATGGACCATAGCACCTGGCCTGCTGGTTGGATTCCCTCAGTGCAGTTGTCTCTGTTCCCCCTTGGGCTGACGAGTAACAAACACTTCAGCTGCACCCAGGAACCCAGCCAAAAACTGGCTCCAAGATGTGGGTTTCCCCTGGGAAAGGTGCCCCTGTGGCTCTGGGGATGGTACTTCTGATTGTGCCCTTTCGGGAGGACTCCAAAAGCCTGGATTTGCTGAAGGACAGGGCATCCTCTCCTCTGTGCTTCCAGATAATGGAAGAGCTTCCAGGCTGCCCTGGGGAACCACAGCGTTTCCACGCAGGGAAGCATCCCTTGGCACCAAACCCATCGCTCAGGGCCTGTGGGCAGCCTGATTCCAAGAGATTTTTAGCTCTTTCCTATGCCTTGTGATGCCAGGTGATCCGTTCCTACCCTGTTAGTGTTCCCACAGTAGAAATGGGCTTTGCCATGCTCCCAAACCCGCCTGGCTCATCACCTCGAGGCACCTTGTCAGAGTGGCTTGGAGGAGCGGTCGCCCTTCCTGCTCCCAGTGTCCTGGAAGGGAATTTCTGCAGGGGAAGGAAGACATCTGCACATCTCACCCTGCGCCGCTTCCCAAACTGGGATCTCACCAAGGCTCCTGCTGAACAGGCTCCTGCTGTCAGACAGGGAGAATTAAGGATGATAAATGGAGATAATCACGTTATTAAAGAGTGGAAGCAACCAAAGGCATTGTTGTTTTCCAACAGGAGGACGTTCAGCTGATTTGGGTTTTCCAGAACGCTGGCGCTCGTTCTTTTTGGGCGCCAGCATTAATCTCCTGGGCGCTGCTGTGGGATACAAACGAGTTCACTTCTGTAAGGTTCAGGGGAGAAATTTTTTTTTTCTTTTTCTTTTCATTGTTTTCTTTTATTTTCCTTTCAACGCAACAGCATGTCAGGCTCTGGCACAGCAATATCCTGCAGAATTCCCAGTGCCAAGAATGTTAAGTTGCTTGGAGAGGAAAGGCTCCTGAACAGTCTGGTGTAAACAAAAGGCAGGGAAGGCTGGAGCCCATCCTAAATAAAGTTCTTTATTACGGGTGAGCTTTTCAGATTTTTGGCACCAGGCAGCGCTCTGGCTTTGTGCTGGTAATTTAAAACCGCCATATCGTGTAGTCCAATTTTATTAAATTTGATTAAATATTTGCAGCTCAAATAACAGAGCCCATCACAATACAGCTCTGATTACCAGGGCTGGAATCCAACCAGCACCGTTGCTGGGGAGAGGGCGGCTCAGGGGGCGGTGGGAAGGCAGTTGGAATGATCATCTCTCCCAGTTTGCAGAGCTGGGAGCATGTCCCACAGGTTGAGACATTTTTGGGAAGAATAAATATTCCCCTGGATCCCTGGAAGTGTTCCAGGCCAGGTTGAACAGGGCTTGGAGCAGCCTGGGCTAGTGGAAGGTGTCCCTGCCCATGGCAGGGGGTTGGAACAAGGTGAGCTCTAAGGTCCCTCCCAGCCCAAACCATTCTGGGATTCCACGGAATTTGTCATTTCACTGCATTTTACCAATACTCCGTGTTTTTACTCTGATTTCAAGCATCCTGCTGGTCACAGGTTGTGGTGGAGGGAGGATGTGCAGGAATGATCTCGTAGGAGTGCTTGAAAGCCTTCAGCAGGGGGAACAGTCAGCTCTGCAGCGTGCTCCTGATGCCTCCCGTGCCCCGAAATCCAACTCCCTCTGATTTGTTTTCCTAAATTATGTTCCAGTTTCTTGGCTGTTCGGTTTCAGCGTGAAATTGTTTTCCTGGTGCAGTTACTAATTGCTTGAATCCTGTTCTTAGCCTGGCTGGGGGATTAATTTCACTCTGTTCCCTCTCTCCAAGCACTTTGGGCTCTTCCTTTTTTTTTTTTCGCTGAACTAAGACTGGTTTGGTTGGTGCTGCTCCTGCCTTTGCTGTTAAATACCTGGATTAGCACAAGGATTTTTATTTCCCCTTTTGGGGAGTTTCCTTTGTTCTGTTTAGGATTTAGTGTCAGAGTTTTATTGACAGCTTTTGAGAGGGGAGATTCTAAGTGACCTTTTCTGCTCCCAGATCAGGGTTGGTGCCTCCCAAATTTAATAACATTTGTTAAGTGCTGCACCAGGGTCCTCTAAGGAGAATCTCTGGAGAATCCTTACGGAGTGATTTTAGACTCTGCATTGGGACAGCCTGTTTAGATAACCCCAAGAGTTGTTTGTCAACACCTTGCCTGGAGCTGCTGAAGTGGGTTTTAGCAGAGCTTGTCAGTTTTGCATTTCTAAGGAATCCTGTCCTGGTTTTCTCCCTGGGAACAAGGTTGTTGGTGGCATTCCCTGCTCTCTGAAGCTCGAGTGGTGGATGCATTAAAACATGCTGTTCCTTGGAAAGCTGACACTGCCACCATCATGTAGATCACTTCTTGACATGCTTTTCCTCTTGGGGTTTTTGGCTGTTTTGGGGTTGTTTTAAATCCAGTGGAGAGCTGGACCGTGTCGCAGAATCCTGGAATGGTTTGGGTTGGAAGGGACCTCAAAGCTCATCTGCTTCCACCCCCTGCCCTGGGCAGGGACACACACCTTCCACTGTCCCAGGCTGCTCAGGGCCCTGTTTTGTGAAGCATTACTGTGGCTCTGGATCCTGGCTTTTCCTTCCCTTCCAGTAGCACAGCTGGGTGGAACTGGATGAGCTTTAACGTTCCTTCCAGCCCAACTTGTTCTGGGATTCTCCACTAATGCCAGAGTGGGAGCTTACAGGGACACCTTCGGCCGGTGCATCTCTGGATTTCCTGCCTAGACAGTCACTGTGGATGTGCCTGTGGGATGTTTTTGGGGGAGAAATGGGTTCATGGTGAGTTTGGCAGTGCTGGGTTAATGACTGCACTCAATCTTAGAGGGCTTTTCCAACCTAAACGATTCTGTGACTCCATGATTATTTTTCCGTGCAAAAGAGAGGAGCCTGAGAGAGGAAAGCATCCTGTGATGATGTTGTTATTGCAGAAACCTGGAGCTGTTTGGGTATTGTTTGCAGCTAAGCAGGTGAAACTGGTGTGTTTAAAAAGAAATAAAAGGGAAAATGAAAGGATTTGTCAACAATTACAGCACTGCATTTGTCAAGGAAAGTGTAATATCCCTCTGAGCTGGTTCTGATTACTGGAGTGTTTGGAGCGGTTTGTTTTAGGACAAAAGGTTGTTTGGAGGAAAATAGACCAGTGAGAAACCCTGGTGTAACGTGGGAGTGTAATCCAGAGGAAACCTCGGAGCTCTGTGTGGCATGGAGTGTCACTGTGGTTCGAGGCAGCACGGTTGGAAGCCTGGCTTCCCACAGACCCACGCATGCAGAGGAGGCCCTGACCCGCCAGAGAAATCCCTGCTGGAAATACCCTGTCCTGCTCCAAGTGGAGGACGTCAGTCTGTCTGATCCAAAAATAACATTTCGCTTGGCTATTTGGGAAAATTTCTTCGCTGGAAGGGTGGTCAGGTGCTGGCACAGGCTGCCGGGGGCAGAGGTGGAGTCTCCATCCCTGGAAGTGATCAGAAAACGGGATGTGGCACTGGGGGACACGGTTTGTGGTGGTGCTGGACTGATGGTTGCACTCGGTCATCTCAGAGGTCTCCTCCAGCCTGAACAGTTGTGGGATCATGAAGACACTTCTTGAGGGGTGCTGTCAGTGGTGCTCCAAGAGAGAAACCCCTTCCAGTAGGAGACCAAACAAAATCTTGTGGTTTAGTGTCACCTCTGGGGGACCTCAGTCACTCAGGGAACCCCACCCTCCTCCTCCTCGGTCCTCCCAGCTCCATCTCTGCTTCCCAGGGGCCTGCACTGCTCATAGAGTCCCAGGACTGGGCTGGAGGGGACCTCAAAGCCCATCCCATCCCAGCCCTGCCATGGACAGGGACACCTCCCACTGTCCCAGGCTGCTCCAAGCCCCAGTGTCCAGCCTGGCCTTGGGCACTGCCAGGGATCCAGGGGCAGCCCCAGCTGCTCTGGGCACCCTGTGCCAGGGCCTGCCCACCCTCACAGGGAATATATCCCATTTCACCTTTCCCTCCTTCAGCTTAAGCTCCCTCTGCTCATGGGGTTTTCTCATGGATGTTAGAAGGGAGACAAGAGAATTCTGTTGGCTTTTGCCTGACTGGTAAAGCTTAGTCTGAAGCTTAATAATAACAACAACGACGATAATAATAATAAAAATAATAACATCCCTTAATAATAATAATAAATGAATGGAGTCCCCACCTGCCGAAATCAAGGTGTTCAAGGACTGGGGGCAGGGCTTTCATGCTGCATTGTTTGCTTTTATCCCCCAAATGTGGACAGGCAGTGGGAACAGGGCAAACTCTGCCCAGGACGTGGTGGGGTTTTGACTTGCACAGGCTTAATGTCCGATTAGTTCAGCAGCTCAGGGGCTGCAGTTCTAGGAAAAAAAACAATGGGAATGACAAAAATGTTGGAAGAATTGGATTACATGGGTCCTGCTGCACTCAGTGACGTATGAGAGGGGTAAGTTGGGCTGGAGCCTGTGAAAATGAGGGAAGCTTTTGGCTTATGTTCTGGTTATTAATTTACTTGGAGGAAAACAAAATATTCTTTGTATAAATCCTTGTTATAGGCCAAATTAAGTATGGCAGTGCTTAAGAAATCCCACTGGCTTTGTGGGAGCTGACTCACATTTGGACATGGGCTTCTTGTGTTTGCTGGAGGGGAATTTAGATAATTTCACGGCATTAGTTTTAAATGTTTCACCTGGAGACGTAGAGGAGCAGTAATTTTTTAACTTAGGTTTTGTAATTTAGTCTCCAGTTTTTAGATTTACTCTAGTTAGCAAGGCTTTGTTTGGGCATACTGCCTGGCAGGGTGAATTTGGGGAGATTTCCAGTGGAATCGGTGTTCCTAGAACAGCACTGAACCTGCACTGACTGCCAGGTATTGATGCTTCTGTGTTGTTTAAATTCCTGTTTTACACTTGTGAAAGACAGCTCTCCTCAGCATAAAAATATTTTCATTATATAATCGTTTAAAAACCATCTGAATAAGCCCAAATTCCTGGTCGGAGCTTTGGAAATGCCTCTGCTGGAAGCTCCCATCTTTTACTATAAAGTAGGTTTTATGTAAATTCTGTGAGTCTGAGGCTGTGCTGCGCTGCCCGTGCTGAATTTTAATTCCCCTGCTTTGGGCTCCGGAGCACCCAATTAAATCCGTGGAGGGATTATGCTCTCGGGGGTCCTGATGCCATGTTAGATTTGGGATTATATCTGAGGGATAAAGAGCAAAATCAGAGCGGGGCTTTAAATAGACCTTTTGGTGCTTCGAGACTCCACCCCCCAGCTGAGGGAGCAGAAGGGGAAAACACGGAGTGATTTTGCCTTAAAATAGTTTAATCTGACAAATTCCAATGCGTTGCTTTGGCAATCACTTGTGCTGGAGGTATTTTCTCTTTTAAGGCTGTCATTTTCTATGTTTGTTCACCTCTTGTTATATGGAAGGAGGTTTTTATTGTGGCTTTAAATATGGGATGTGTTGGGTGATCTGTGACCCCAAATCTTTCGTTTCCCTGCCCATTTTTAAGGTGTTTCAAACCCATTCCTTCTCTGTGTTTGAAAGCTACCTAATTATTTGTGTGTTCCCAACAGAAGCCATCCTTCAGCTGAACACCAAGAATGAAACTTGGGCTGAAGTACAGTTTTTATTGCCATGTTTTCCTCTGTCAGAGGACAGATCCTTCCAAGAGCTGTGGCACAGGCTTGGATTTCCTTGATTTAAAATGGATATATCAGCATCCAGCTGTGACACCTTCCCCTTCCACAGAATCCCAGAGTGGTTTTGTTGGAAGGGACCTTGAAGATCGTCTCGTTCCAGCCATGAGTGTGGCATCCAGGCAGCTACTAACGCTCAGAAATTGGGAGGAATGAAAGCTGTGAATGTAAGGATGTGGGAGGAGGTGTGTACCCAAAGACTGCTCTTAAAATCGTACGTCAGCTGCTGTTTCGAAGAGAACTTGGACAAGTTGCTGCTTGGAGCCTGGGCTTGTATTTGAACTGGTCCACTCTTCAGTACTGCCCTGGGAGCAGATTTGCATTCAGTCCCCTGCCATTTTATATGCAAATTCTCTCTCTCTAAGATAATTCTCCCCTTGCTAATGCACTTCATTCAGCATTTGAAGCATCATCTTGAGGAAGCACTTTTTTTTTTAAGTGCGCCCTTTATCTCTTGCTGGCGTTTTTCTGTCCAAAGCATTCATGAAAAAGCTCTTTCCTTTCTTTTTTTTTCCTCCTCCCAAAAATTCCATCAAAGCACTGTTTTGATGGCTTAACTTCAAGCATTTGATCTTGAATTCATCAGCCTTCTGATTTTTTGAGCACTGCAATTAACGTCGACAGGCTTGATCTTTGATGTGACCCGATGGTCAAAGCCAACTGTAGGGAAATACAGCTGCAGCCAGACTGAGTTAATTCAAATCAGTTTGTAAACCCTGCTGTAATTCTTCTGGAGAAGCGTAGATTATTGGCCCTGGAGTGTGTTGGTTGGTAACGGACTGAGCACTGCTGGTTCAGAGGGATGGAGCGGCGGAGTTGTTGGGAGGTTGGGGAAGGGAAAGGATGGGGCTGGTTTATGCATCTCGGCTCTGTTGGGAGCCCTCAAACCCCAGAGCAGCTGTTTCTCTCAGGACTCAGAAGGTCAGAAAGCATCCAGAGGAAGTCACCTCACAGGAGGAGTCTTGAATTAAAGCTTCATGACTCTATGGAGACTCGATAATGCGTGCGCTGTCACTGGCTGTCCTGGCCCCAGGGGCGCTGGGGCTTCCCAGGAGCTCTGCCTTGCTTTCTGGGATCTCAGGATTTGGGATCTGGAGGGAGTCTCTCGAAAGCGTGCTGTACACAAGGCTGTGGTCACAGGAGATGCATCCACACCTGCCCTGGGCAGCCCGGACCTTCCCAAGTGTCTGATGTGCTCTTCGATAGGGTTGAGCTGTGGGGCTGTGATGATGTAACCCAGGTTGCTTCCCAAATAAACAAACAAACCTCCTCCTCCTCCCTGGCCTTGGCTTTCCTTGGCCACGCTCTCATGCCCTTTCCCTTGAGTTGACACTGGCTCCAGCTGCAAGTTGGAGGTGACCCAGCAGGGAGACAATCACCTGCTTTGCTTGTGGGGTTTGATTTTGGCGTTTTCTTTCCCCCTGCCCTGGCGTCCCTCCCTCAGCCAGCTCTCCCTGGGGTTGGATGACTCCAAGGGTGTGGAGCTGCCCGTTCTGGCCGCACGTCAGAGATAACCAACAGCAGCCTCTCAGCTGGCTCACCCATTCCTCTGCTGATTCCCTGGATCCCATCGGTTGGGTTTGCCGCTGGCTTGGGAGCAGGTCGGGCAGAGGTGGGAAGCCCTGCACTAATCCTGGTGAGCTGTCAGCAGTTTGTGCCTCTGTGTCCTCGTTCAGGGCAGACTTTGCAGGATGATTATTACATTGTCAATTCAAATGCCTGCCGTTGTTGTTGAGTTCAGATGTTGCATGGGCTGGGACCTGGTTGTTACGTTAAAAAGTCTGCATTCCAAATATTTGTTAGCAAATGGCCTCACTTAATTTAGCCTCCTGCAAATGCTCGGCTGCAGCCAACTCAACTCAGCTCAGCTGCAGTCTGAGTAAAACACTGCTGAGACACTCTTAACCCAAACACTGTTTCCTTGTCCTGCCCAGCCTCTGAGCCCAACCTGAAGCTGCGCTCCAGACTAAAGCAGAAGGTTGCTGAGAGGAGGAGCAGCCCCCTCCTGCGCAGGAAGGACGGGCCCGTGGTGACGGCGCTCAAGAAGCGCCCGCTGGACGTCACAGGTACGGCGGGTAAGCGACATTTCCTCAGTTCCTCACCCCCTTCTCCTCTTCCAGAATGCATTCCTGGCTCCTTCGTGTGCCTCAGTGGAACCAAGCTGAGGGCACTGGGCTTGTCCAGCCTGGGGGAGGCTGAGGTCAGGCCTCGTCCGGATCCGCAGCTTCCTCACGAGGGGCAGCTCTGATCTCTGCCCCTGTGACTCGACACACACCTGGAGCTGTGTCAGCTAGGATGGAAAACAGGAAGAGGTTCTTGACACAAGGGGTCTAAACATGCAGCTGATACTTTGACTACTCACTTGGTAGTTTCTTGTTGAAAAGTCCTGTTCTTTCAGGAATAAAGTTTGTAAGTGAGATCAGAGTAGAGAACATGAGGAGATTACCATAAAGTTAATTCTTAGCACCATCTAGGGATGTCTCTGGGTAAGTACCACCCAGGGACAGCTTTGCCAGGCTTGTCTCGCTCCGAGGCACACGTTCATCACTTCATCAAACTCAAAGGGAGCTCCCTTTAGACAGCGGAGTGGGATTGGGAGACCCTGGGGTGGCTCAGCGCTTCTCTGTGTCAGAGCCTCTCTGTTTGCAGAGGGGAAGGATGATTTCAAGAGCTAAGAATGGTGGAATCATAGAACATCCTGAGTTGGAAGGCAGCCACAAGGATAATCCAGTCCAAACCCTAGCCCTGCACAGGACACCCCAACAATCCCAGCCTGTGCCTGAGAGCGTTGTCCAAACCCTCCATGAGTTCTGGCAGGCTTTCAGACCCGAAAATCCAATTTCCTTCACTCACACAATGCTATGTGGCACGTGGCTCCTGGGATAAGTCAGCCTCTGCTGGCTGACCATTTCTCTCAGCAATGCCTTCTGAAATGGCAGTGGAAGCTCCCATTTCTCACTTGGCATGGACATGGTTCAAGAAGCCAGCCTGGAGCCTGCTAGAAAAGTGTCTGAGTTCTCATGGTAAGAGGGGACTTCTAAATGGAAAATAGGTTTTTAAAACAGTCCCACTTGAGGGAGTAGAAATTATGTTTAATCCCTGAAGAATGCAGGGGGTTCTGGTGAGACACCTTCCACTTGACCAGGTTGTTCCAGCCTGGCCTTGGACACTGCCAGGGATCCAGGGGCAGCCCCAGCTGCTCTGGGCACCCTGTGCCAGGGCCTGCCCACCCTCCCAGGGAACAATTCCTTCCCAAGATCCCATCCAATCCTGCCCTCTGGCAGTGGGAAGCCATTCCCTGTGTCCTGTCCCTCCAGGCCCTTGTAATAATTAGCTTTTATTCCTCCTGGAGCAAGGAGGAGCCTGCTGCAGCCTGAGCCACTGCAGCTGCTGGGAGATTCTCCTGCTGCAAATGCTTGGGGACAGGGAAAGCTCAAAAGAAAAGGTTTTAATCTTATTAACCTTCCCAAAGAAAAGGAGGAGCACTGGCAGCTGTGCCATACAGCAGGTGAGAGACCTTCTGAGGGAAGTCTGATGCAAGGAGGTGTCTTTAGGATTAGAGGGAAAGAGGGTGAGAGAGGCACTTCTAGAAAAATGAAGCAGAACAGCTCCTGCGTCCTCCAGTCTGACCTCTTCAAACCTTCCATGTCTTATATCATCTTTCAATCATATTTCAAGTTATTAATACACTCTAAGAGAAATCCCCGTGGGGAGAAGACTTAAATAAGCTGAGTAGGTACTTGGATGAACCATCTGAAAGTGTTTGTTGGTATTTTAAGAGCCCTGGGAAGATTTAGGGGGAAGAAGGGGAGGAGGAGGAGGGCTGCTTTCATCCAAAACGAAACTTGAGGGGTTGTTATCTGTCTAAATCCCATCAGAGAGATGGTTTCTAATGTTCAGAGTTGGTTTTGGATGTGTTTTTCAGACTCGGCATGCAACAGTGCTCCTGGATCTGGTCCCAGCTCTCCGAACAACAGCTCCAACAACATCAGCACCGAGAACGGAATTGCAGGATCAGTCACGAGTATCCAAGCAGAGGTACAGAGCCCTCCTTCCCTCTGCTTTTTAACACTCATCAGCTTCGGGAGAGTTTCAGGGCTAAACCACACGAAAGGAAAACCCTGGCTTGTGACTTGGAGCAGACTTTGGGAATTACCTCTCAGCCTGGGCTGACAGGATGCCTTATCTGTTTATTAAATCTGGCTTGAACCAGCTCACAGGCAGCTTGTGGTAACTTGCAGTGGTTTTGTAGTGAGGAGAAAGTAAAAATACAGGGATCCAGCAAGGTCAGATGCAAGTATTTTAATGTTTGGGGAATTTTTTCTTGTATATGGGGTGGATTTATTGTGTGCAGTAGGCTGGTCTAAATATGACCAAACCAGAACTGGATTAAAGGGAATGGGTTTAAACTTTTCCTCCCCAGCTGGGGATCTGAAAGCTTGGTGCCATGTGCTGGTTTATAATCCCATAAACTTTCACCATCGCTCCAGGCATCGATGGATGTCCAGGGCAGGGTGTTGGACTGGGTGAGTGGGGTTGGATTGAGCACAGCAGCTCCTGTGTTCAGGAATCCTGGATCCCTGCTTTTCCAAGGGGTCTGGGCCATGTGAGCTGGCTCCCACTATGAACTGTGCCTGTAGAAAACCCGTGTGGTTGTCTGATGTTACTGGTGCATTTCTTGTTATCCAGTAGCTGTTCTCTCCATGAATATAGAGTCTGTCTGAACACCAGGGCTCCACAAACAGGCTTGGGCTTGTTCTCCACAAATATTCCTTTAGGGTTGAAAAGGCCTTCTGATGGTGGAAATGTCAGCCCTTATTGCTTTCTAGTTTTGTACAGATTCTCACTTTATTTTTATTTCTAATGTGGTGTAACAGTATTTAATATGGGGGACCATGCCTCCTTCTCCACCCTCTGCCCTGCCAAATTATCCAGCACACATTCCAGCCCCTCTAGTCCGTGGTAAACCTTACAGATTCGGGTAATTGGTGTGAAGATAAAGATGGTGTGAGGTGGAGGCTTCACTTGCCCCAGGAGGACGAGCACTGAGTTTTGGTTTTGCTGATCCAGGAGCTGTCAGTCTTGTCTGTCCTTAGCAAATTGCAAATCCCCATTTTCCATCATGCTGCTGATGGAAAAACTAGTGGATTTGACAGCTTTTTGTGACATAAACAGAGCAGGCAGCTTCCCACAAGTCCCTGTCCAGGGCAGGGGGGTGGAACCTGTTGGTCTTTAAGGTCCCTTCCAGCCCAAACCGTTCCATGAAGTCGGAGTGAGCTCCTGCAGGTGAATGTGAAGCTGGAGCATTCTCCTCCTCCATTTGACTTTTCAGCTAAATAACTGGAGCTGATCATCTGGGACTAGACCACCAACACCTAATCAAATGGACACTGACCACAAGAAAAAGCCTTTCCATCAACTGCTTGTAGTGCTGCAGTTTTGTGACTTAGGCTGAGGCACGAGCACCACAAATGATTTGGAAAAAAACACCCTGTCTTGCCCAAGCCTTTCCCTTTCCCAAAGAAAAATAACTCTGCATTTTATTTCAACATTCATGTCATGTGATCCCAGCTGATCCGTTGGTCTGCATTTGGGAAAAAATCAGTGGGGTTTGGTGTCTTTAAAACCTTCTTCTTCAGTAGGAGCTGTATGACCTGGGAGCTCAAGTGCTGGAGGTTTCTTTAATACCAGTTGACCAGGATTTCCCATGTTCCCACCATTAAATGTTTAGAAACGTTTGAATGTTCCTGAAAAGATGAAGCTGTGTTTCGTTCTTGGCTTCATGTTTTGTTTCAAGTGAGAAATATATCTCGCTGCTGCTCAGTTCGCTGCCTCAGCCCTTGGAGCAGGTATGTGGGGAGATGGTGTCCACGGTCCTCATCTGAGTGCCTTCAGTGGGGAAAGGCTGCAGCCCTGCCTCCTTCAAAACAGGCCCTTTCTGTTCAGAAATGCTGCTTTTAAAGGCTTTTCCCTCTCTGAAAGGCACACAGCATTCACTGCCAGTGCAGTTGGTACAAGCCTCTAGAAACTGCTTGAGTACAGCTGCAAATTGTGCATTCAGCAATGGCTGTGTGCAATTCAGGCCCATTTGTGCACAGCCCAGAGACGGGAGCTGGGTGTTTAAAGTGATGATAATGCTGCCAAATCCCATATGCTGAGAGCATCAAGCTGCTGTGTTCTTCTCTCCTCTGTTTTCTGTATCAAATCCCCAGGAGAGGCTTTGAGGCACAACTCCAGAGTATTGATTGTTCAAAGGGAAAATGGATGTAGTTTTGTTTCATTTATGGTATCAGTAAAATATTTCATTCCTCTGCTGACAATAAGTATCTTATTTTCAATGGCACACTGACATTGTGTAACTTAAATTAAAGCAAAATTGCCAGGAGTGCTCAAAAATCACTTGGAAGGAGAAGTGTGTGGGTACAAATAATCACATGGAGAGTCACTTTAGATTAGAGAGAAAAATGAAGATTTTTTTTTTTTACAACAAGGCTGTTAAAAAAAATGGCACAGGCTGCCCAGAGAAGCTGTGGCTGCCTCATCCCTGGAAGTGCCCGTGGTGAGGCTGGATTTTGGGTTTGGAGCACCCTGGGATAGTGGAAGGTGTCCCTGCCCATGGCAGGGGGTGGAACAACCTGGCCATGAACAATCCCAGGGATGGGACAGCCACGACTTAGGTACAGATTGCCCCATAATAGAATATTGAGTCAAACAAAATCCCCTTTTTCACAACAGCACCTGAGTTTAACAGACTTCTGCAGAAGTCTTCTTGAAGTCTAAATTCTATTTACGTTGGAAAATCACCCGCAGAGACTTCAGGATGATCAGAACGCTGCTTTCCTAACAGGAAAATCAGGCACTTTATTGTAATTTTTATAATGGGTTTTCTCGTGCGTATTTCAAATCAGTCTTGTTTGGAAATTAAAGGTATTTTTGCTAAAGTGTTCTTGCTTCAAATGCCCGTTAAGACAACTGAGCAAGTCTTGCATTTCACCCTGAAAATCAGGAAATAGCTCTGTAAATGCAACCTTAAGGGTTTTGGATGAGATCTTGAAGTCTGATTTGTGCTAACACACGCTAGTAAATAACATAAATTGTCTGTTATTTGCTGAAGAGAAAAACACCAATTGTAAAGCTTTTTTTTTTTAAGATAACCTGTTTTACCTTTAAAAAAGGGCAAGTGCTTGGAGGAGGACAAGTACCAAGGGAACAGCACGTAGCTGTTCCAGGGGAGGGTTAGATTGGATGCTAGGAGAAGATTCTTCCTCCAGAGGCTGCTGGGCACTGCCCAGGCTCCCCAGGGAATGGGCACGGCCCCGAGGCTGCCAGAGCTCCAGGAGCGTTTGGACAGCGCTGCCAGGGATGCCCAGGGTGGGATTGGTGGGGGGGTCTGTGCAGGGCCTGGGGCTGGATTTGATGATCCTCATGGGTCCTCTCCGGCTCTGGAGACTCTGTGTCTCCTCCTGTTGTGTTGTCCTGGTGATTGTGCCGTGTCCTGGTGGGCTCTGGGGATGGGGTCTCACCAGGGCCCCGTTCTCGCTCTCCTTTCCAGACCAGCCTGGCTCACAGACTCGTGAACCGCGAGGGCTCCGTGACGCAGCTCCCGCTCTACACCTCGCCCTCCCTGCCCAACATCACGCTAGGACTGCCTGCCACCGGCCCTTCCAGCGTAAGTGGAGTTGGGCCCAGCCTCTGGGATGTCAGTGGGGTTGGGATCAGCCTCTGGGATGTCAGTGGGGTGGGGACCAGCCTCTGGGATGTCCCTTAACCCCCTGTGCCGTGGTGCGTTTGCAGGCGGGACAAGCCCAGCAGGATGCGGAGAGGCTCGCAATCCCAGCCTTACAGCAGCGGATCTCCTTATTCCCTGGCACTCACCTCACTCCCTACCTGAGCACTACAACGTTGGAGAGGGATGGGGGAACTGCACATAACCCTCTCCTGCAGCACATGGTCTTACTGGAACAGCCAACTGCACAAACGCCCCTGGTCACAGGTGAGCGCTCTGGGGGCAGCACTCGGGCACCTGGGAAAGAGAGGGAACCAGCTGGGATCTGTTGGGTTGTTGTCAAGGCAGCCTCTAGGTCCTGCATCCCCTCTACCCCCTGCAGGTAGAACATAAAACCTTTGGGATGTGTTTGCTGATTCATTGATTAGTGGTGGTTTTTCCAAAACCAGATCTCCCACCTCATTTTGGTGAGATGAAAATAAATGCTGTTATTCCATCAGGACAGCAAAAGTTGGTAGGTAAAAGTTGAAAACTCTTGTTTTTTGGAGTTCTGACCAGTTCAGATCAAAGCGAGGGCAAAAACATTGCATCTTAACAATTCCTGTTTTCCATGGACACTTTCTATTCCATGAGGGTAGGAAAGGCACGCACTTAGAAAATGACGGATCAAAGCACTTCCTCTCCACCATTAATATAAATAGCAAAACCGTGGCAGAATCAGCTGCCTCCCAGCAGATTGGGTTTGTTTGTGTGCGTTCCCTCTCCAGGACATTAATTGCCGTGAGTCACTCCTGGTGCTGGAGTTTCAGAATGAGCTACCTGTGGGAAGGCCTGTGGCAATGAATAGGCTGGATTCAAAGCAATAATTCCCACTGGGATGCGTTCCTGGTTTCCTGTGTGTGGTGCTGGGACAAAGGATGTTCTGCCTCAGTTACAGGCGTGTTGGTTTTCCTTCCCTTCCTTCCATTTCTAATGGAAGTTCTCGGGAGGTGTCAGCCCCTGAAGCATTGCAGCTCGTGGCTGGTTGTGCATCCAGATCCCAGGAGCACCCACGGGGTTGGGATAAGCTTAGGAGCACGTAGATGTGGGGAAGCCGAAGCAGAGAAGTGTGTTCGCTTCCCTCGGTTTCCAGTGTGCCGTGTTGGTTTCCAAGTGAATTCCTTCTACTCCACCTGCTCCGTGCGGTGTTTCCCGAGTGAGTACAACGTGTTACAGCCCTACACTCAGGAGAAGGAGTCAGGACACAGCAACAAGGAGAAACACACGTTCCAGAGGCAGCAGCTGAGAGGCAGCGAGCTCACACGTGCTCCCCAAAGCCTTGAGTGCACCGGCTGCCAAGCTGCAGTTAATACTTGGCAATTCCTTGGAAACAAAGTGGAGTTTATTAGGATTCTGCTGGAGAGCCTTGAGCTCTGGAGATGGTCCCCTGACAGCTGCAGAATTATCCAGCTGTGATGGCTCTCTCTGTGCTGGAGGGTAGACACGGCCAGCTTGGGAAGCTAGACCAGAATTCCTTAGTTGTGGCATTCCTTTTGGGACCGGTTACTCCGGGTAGTATCCTTCGTGTTGTGGCACATGTCCTGATGTTCCATAGTCCTCATGGAACGTATTCAGGGCTTGGAGCAACCTGAGATAATGGAAGGTGTCCCTGCCTGTGGCAGGGGGTGGGATGAGATGAGTTTTAAGGTCCCTCCCAAGCCCAGCCATTCCAGGATTCCATGAACTTGGTGTCTCCTGGAAAGCTTTCCCAGGAGCACCTTGGCCATTGCCTTGGAGGAAGGTAGTCTTCCATAATATCCTGTGCAAGCTCTGCTGTCTGATTCGAGCTTTTGGGAGGAGGAGCTGTGCTCTCAGGGAAAAGGAGCACATCTCTGCCGATGATCCGTGTGTTGGTGCGCAGACCCGTGTGTGTACACACCGACATCTGTGGAGACACGCATTTATAAAATCAAATACCCTTTCACATGATTGCTTTCAGAAAAAAGCAGAGAGTGGGAGAAACTCCTTAAGTCTTCCGGGAAAAGAGGCTTCCACATGAGTCAGCTCCTTCCACGTAGGGCAGTTCTGTGAATTGGTGGGAAAGGAGGTCACATCCTGAGACACAAATGTCAAGGTGTTTCTAATCCTCAGCATAGAGCTGGCTGCAGACTTCTGGCAGCTTGACTCTGTCCTAAAACAAAGCCTGAGGAGAGCAGAGGGCTTCTTGCTCAAAAAAAAGTGACTGCAGCCCTACCCCTGTTAGCGAGGCAGCAGTTCCCAGCCATGCCTTTTTATCCCAAGGTGTAACCAAAGTAAACGTGTATCCTCAGCTCCTCCCGCCTTGGGCTGGGCTTTGGTGGGCGTAGCTGGTGTCCCAGCTTTCTCAGAAGAGTGGGAAGGAGTGTTTTCCGAGAGCTGGGCAGGAACTGGCTCACCCCAAGAACTGCTGAGGAAAGAGGACACTTCTTAAAGATGTGTCCTTCCCAGAGCTCAGGGGGTATTTCACACGGCAGCCATCAGTGACACCCAAATCTCCAAGGGCGTGTCAGTAACCCCAATTATCCCAAAATAACCTTTTGAGTTTTGTTAACTCACTGGCATGTCTGCACAGGACAGTGATGGAAACAATTCCAGCTCTTTGTCACCTTGGCCTCTAACTTACCTTCTTGCTGCAGAAGCTCTGAGGCCTGACAGCTCCCATGTTCCTGAAACAGTCCCTTTCCCAGCTCAGAGCCGGCCAGGGGCTTATCACAGGGATTTTCCATCCCTGTGTGTGGAGCAGAGCACAGCCAAGGGCAGCCGTGCACTCCTTGATCGTCATCAAGGGAGTATCCAGGGAGCCCCCATGAGGGATAACTGCTGGTTCCTGCAGCTTGAACCTGGGATCAGTCCCTGGACCGAGGCAAGCTGTGAGGTTTAAACTCCTCCAGAATTCTGTGGTCTCGGAAGGGTCTGTGAGGTGTTGCTGGTTTCAAGAAATTAAATGTTTCCAGAGGGTCTCTGAGTCACCAGGCAGACACAGAGCTCAAACCAAGCAAAGCATCGCTCCGTGCAGTGGTAATTAATTTATCTGCTCTCTCTTAAGGCAGCTCCAGCTGTAGGTGGCGAGGTGGCTGGGTTTGACATGGTATCACTGTCACCATCAGCGTTACTCAACAGCCGTTTTCTCCCTTCCTTTCTTCTTCCTCTTGTTTCTCCTCTGCTGTTTTTTCCTCCATATTATCTTCAGACTGGTATCTTTCAGGACTGCCCCTGCACGCACAGCCCCTGGTGGGTGGAGAGAGGGTCTCCCCTTCGATCCACAAGCTGCGGCAGCACCGCCCGCTCGGGCGCACCCAGTCTGCTCCCCTGCCCCAGAACGCCCAGGCCCTCCAGCAGCTGGTGATCCAGCAGCAGCACCAGCAGTTCCTGGAGAAACACAAACAGCAATTCCAGCAGCAGCAGCTGCACATCAACAAGGTAGGCACGAAGCTTGCAATGCCTTTCTTCCTCCCTAGCAGCTCCAAGCGCGCGATTTTGGGGTCCCTAGTGCGGGTGTGTGTGTGGGCTCCACCTCCAGCATCCCTGGGCCTCTCATCCCTGGACCTCTCACCCTTGGACCTCTCTAAGGCATGACAACACCAGGAAGTATTTGTGAGGGAAGTTACTCAGATTTATTGAAGTGTTTGCTGGAAGGCTGAGAGACTTAAGGGAGTTCAGCCTGGAGGAGAGAAGGCTCCAGGGAGAGCTCAGAGCCTCTTGCAGGCCCTAAAGGGGCTCCAGGAGAGCTGCAGAGGGACTGGGGACAAGGCATGGAGGGACAGGACACAGGGAATGGCTTCCCAGTGCCAGAGGGCAGGGCTGGATGGGATCTTGGGAAGGAATTGTTCCCTGGGAGGGTGGGCAGGCCCTGGCACAGGGTGCCCAGAGCAGCTGGGGCTGTCCCTGGATCCCTGGCAGTGTCCAAGGCCAGGCTGGACACTGGGGCTGGGAGCAGCCTGGGACAGTGGAAGGTGTCCTGTCCATGGCAGGAGGGTGGAACTGCATCATCTTTAAGGTCCCTTCCCACCCAACCCATTCTGGGATTTGTCCTGCTTTGAGGCTTTCAGAACACTCCTCCCAAGGAGTCCCAGGGAAAGCAGCAATTCCAGGAGCAGGAAGTTTGGGGCTCAGGACCAGCCCATGGCAGGCGGCCGTTCGGATCGCGGCGGTTTCATTTACAGCAGAGCTTCCTCCAAATGTTTCCACTGTTCCAGTCCTGTGAGAAAACACAACCACCGAGGGCTGGATCAAAGAGTGGAAGAAGCCGCAACCCCCCCCACACACAACCACCCCCAAAGCCTCGTTTATGGGCTGGGCTGAGGCAGGATGGTTACACAAGCCACTGACGTCAATGCTGTCCTCCTGGAGAGCTGCCACCGCGGGTGCCAGCCCTGGCCCTGGGTCAGCCCCGCACACGGGGCCCTGGGGAGCCGCTGCTCCAGAGGGATCCCATTTCCTCCCCCCTCCACACACTCCTCAGGACCAGGGCCGTGGGATGCGGGGCAGTGAGTTGGGGTTCTTTGTTCAGGCCAGTGTCAGCTGGAGGGATTTGTCGCATCAAGGTTTTTAAAGCTTTTCCAAAGCCTCGGCCGTGACGTATCAGCTGAGCTCATTCAGACTTTCTCCCGGACCTCCCAGGAGCTGGAGAGCCACTGGAGCACTCTGAATTCCAGCTTTGTCAGAGCTGGGACCCATCGCTCTCCACAGCAGAAGCAGAGAGGGTTTAATTGAACTGATGGCAGAGGGGCAGCTTCCCAGAGTTTGATTTATAGGAGTCACGAGTTAAAATCACTTTGGTGCTAGTGCTGCATGCGTGTGGCGGATTTATCCCGTGGGACAGCATCCAAGTGCTGACATGGAAGAAGACTTTTCCCAGATGTGGGGATATTTTAGGACCCTCGTGTGTAGGAGAGTTAAGGGCACGGCTAAAAATAAAAGAAAAGAATATTTAATTATTAACAGGACCAATGGCAGTGCCTGTTAATTTTTTTATTTGTGGATTTCCCGTAAATAATACTCCTGAAGTCTTTTATATATTTATATACTCTGAAATAAGGCTCTTCTTAATTCCATATGATTTTTCCAAACTTTGAGATTTTGGCCCTAAATGTTCCCTGTTAGGTGTCTGCAGCAGATGAAATTTTTGAGGGGACTGCAGCCAAAACAAAGTCTTGCTGTTTCCAGGAAGGCAACCGAGAAAAAATACACTGTTTTACTTTAAAATAGTAAGAATAATCATCAGAGAAGCTGTGGCTGCCCCTGGATCCCTGGAAGTGTCCAAGGCCAGGTTGGACTGAGCTTGGAGCACCCTGGGATAGTGGAAGGTGTCCCTGCCCATGGTAGGGAGGGAATGGGATGAGCTTTAAGATCCCTTCTAGCCTAAACCATTCTGTTTTTCTCAGTGAGCTGAAATTCCACCGTCACCCTGTGCTTCTATATCCCACCTCTTTTGCAGGTTTAATGTTCAAACCTGGGAGGTTTAGGTTGGATTATCAGGAAATATTTCTCCACTGAAAGGGTGGTCAGGCACTGGCACAGGCTGCTGGGGGCAGTGGTGGAGTCTCCATCCCTGGAAGTGATCAGACAACGTGTGGATGTGGCACTGGGAGACACGGTTTGGGGGTGGGTTTGGCAGTGCTGGGGGAATGGTTGGACTTGATGGTCTGAGAGGGCTTTTCCAGCCTTAAGGATTCTGTGATTTGTAACATCAGAAGAGTTTTCTCTCCAAGCCCCATCCAGCCTTGCCAGGTGGGTTGTTCCCTCCACGCACAGCAGCTCCACAGTCTCCTGGTCCTTCCAGCAGCAGGACTGAGGCTGCCTCAGACAGTTGTTTTTCCCCTGCTGTCTCATCACTTCAGGGGGAAAAAAAACCAGATCAAGAGATTTCTGTAGGCTTTGGCTGCTGCAGAAGGCTCTGCCAGCTCCCTACATGGCTGGTGCCCAAGTCAGCCTCTCCCCGTCATCCCTTATCATCTCTCGTTTCCCCTTAGTCTGGAAAAGTTAAAAATTAGAACCCAAAGGGAACGTGGGAAGAGTGATGTCGAGTTAAATGAGTTCAGCCTTTATAATCTCTTTTTTTTTCTGTTTTTTCCTCATTTTCATCAAAGCTGTGTCTCCAGCTGTCCAGAGTTGTTCTGTTTCTTCCTTGAGTTTGTCCTTTGACTCCAGAGGGAGGAAAAGGAGGTTTCTACTGCCTTCTGCACATCATGGCATGGCCGGGGCTGAGCTAGTGTGACATCCTCCTTTGCTTCCTGCCTCCTCTCTTCCTCTGGTTTTCCTCCTGTGCCACTCACCAGTGGGGATCAGAGTCCCATCCAGCCCAAGCCATTCTGGGATTCCATGATTTTTGTGCTGGGGGCTCCTCATTGGTCTCTGATGTGTAAATAGCTGTCCCTAACCTGTTTAGTAGGACCTTCAAGGTCTTCAGTGTCCCAGGAACTTGCCACTGTAGAGAAAGGTGTCCCCTGGAGCAGCTGGTATGGATTGATGGGCCTGGTGGTACTCAGAGGCTGGGTTTGGTGGTCTTGGAGGTCTTTTCCAACCTTAATGAATCTGTGAGTCTATTTATCACATCTGCTGGACAAATCCAGTGGCAGCTGAAATGTCACTAGCAAAAAATGCAGCTTTTTCCCCCTCATGAAACATTCCACAGAAAAATGACGAACTCTTTGGTTTTCCCTGTATTTATGACGTGGCTTTGCTATGTGGTGTTTCTTTGTTGTTTTGTGGGTTTTGTTTAATTTCTGTTCTTTGTATCTCGAAGCTGTGGAGGAGAACTCTTGCCAGCTGCGTGGAGCCTTTTAAAAATGCTTGTGACTAGAGAGCTGTAATTTATTCCGGAGTGAAGTCGTTCTCTGCCCGAGGCTGGAGAGGCAGTGCCTTTACCAGAGGCTCATGGTGGTGGCACTTTGTGACAGCCAGAGGCCACTGGATATGAAAACAGAGGAGTAACCTCGTGGCAGAGGAAGCCAGAGAGCTAATTAAGGGAGGGAGGAGTTATTTACGGTGCTCTGTGTTTACTATTCCAGAAACATTTACAAGCAGCTTCAGTGCTACCTTTACAGCCAGCCCCTTGCACTTTGATTCCCTCCAGTTTTCAACTGCACGAGCACGTGCTCGTAAAACTGCACAAATGGAAGATTTTTAGGGAGTTTTAATGGGCCTGGGATGCAGATAGTCAGTGCATTATGTGGAATGTGTTGGGAACAAAGTGTCTTCTCTGCAAAATCGTCCTCTGAGGGCAGGGTTGCTGCAGCTGGAGCTGGTGACAGACCAGGAGATTCCCTCTGCAAAGGGAGAGCAGATGGAATGTCTGAAATGTCCTTGTCATTGACCACTTGGTCTTTTCAACCTTCACTGTGCTTTTCAATTAATTCTCACATTTTTAAGGAGCAGGAATAATTTAAAACTTCTAGGGGCTTACATGGCCTCTCATTCCCATTGGGTATGACAGTGGCATTGTGAGTTATTTTTCCCAGCAATTACCTTGTGCAGTTCAGAAGTTCAAAAGGTATTAAGTTCAAAAGCTTGAGACCTTCGATCCAAGCAGGGAAAAAAAACCACAAGTAGCAGATGGTTTGTGATGATTTAATTATCTTTAAAACAGATTATATTCATCAAGCCTAAGAGGGCTTAAAGAAAATTGGTGGAAGAAGTTTTAGCTTAATGTGGTTTGGATATTCAGTGTGTGTTGTAAGGAATGAAACTGGGGGGGCAGGGGGACCCTCACAAAAATCCTTGAGGGGTTTTGATCCCTGAATCTTTGCAGGGACCTCCTGAGGTCACTGAGGGCAGTGTCCCTGCGTGAGCAGGTTGCCCGAGGATCTCCAAGGATGGACACTCTAGAACTTGTCTGAAAAACTTGTTCAAGTGTTTGACCACCCTCACAGGAAAAAAAAAGTGTTTTATTGTGTTCAGAAGGAATTTCAAGGGTTTGAATTTGTGCCCATGGCCTCTTGTCCCATCACCTGTGAGTGCAGCCCATAAGAGTCCATGGACTTAAGTATATCCAAGTTTTCTTAAGTGTTGCCTAAACCTGGTAGTTCCTGCAGCGAGGGAAGTTTTCCTTGTTCCAGACTTTTCCTCTGGTGTCAGAGTCCTGGGATTCCTGAAGGATGGTCTTAAATAGGGCATTAAGTGCTGTGGCCTTTTCTGTGCCACGTGCCACCGAGTGCCTTCCCTCATTCAGCAGTGGGACCAGGATCTCTCTGGTCTTCCTCTTTTCTTTCTTCATGCCCTTCATGTCCCTTGCCAGATTTAACTCCATTCCTGCCCCTCTGCCTTGCTTAAGTTGTATGGCAGAACCTTCCTTCCTACTTTTGGGGAGGAAAAAAGGCTTAATTCCAGGTTGCAGCCACTGTTCTTCAAAGAGCAAGTTACTGACAAACAGTCCCTCCTCCTGCATGTGTTCAATAACCATGTTTTGATTTAGCTTTATTAGATTTAAAATCAATATTGCTTTCCATACCAATGACCTAATCCTCATTAAACCTTGCCCTGACAACTTTCAAAGTGCAGCAGTTTCTTTTTAAGCCTGTGGAGCAGGGGCAGCCTGAGCTCTTTGAAAGGGAGGAAATGGATTGGTTTTCCCATGCTGGTGTTAAAAACAGGTCACATTTGGGGTTTTTATTTTATATCCCAAATAAAAATCATAAGCAGTCTGAGACAGAGGACCGTGAATTTTATCTTGCCAATGAACTTAAAAAAGTCTGAGTGAATTACAGTGAAAATTAAATTGTTCCTTTTGGTTTAGGAGCAGCTCTCAGAGGAGTTTACTGAGTCTGGTTAGGGAGGTCAGGTTAGAACAGTGCTGCTTTGAGGTTTGCTCTCAGCTGTGTGTCCTGAGTTTCCTCTTAAGAGTGCAGGTTTTCAAGTAATCTTTATTTCAGCCTCACAGATGAAATGCAGGGGGTGATTCGAGGTGAGATTGGACAAACAGGCAGCAAAACCCCGCTCGGAGGCTTTGTGTCCCTCGTATTCTTTCAGAATTTAATTGCCAAACATCTCGATGGCTGCTCTGCGGGTTTGTGAATGGAGCAGTATCTGGAGGCGCGCAGGAACAAGAGGCCCTTACTCCTTCAGAGGGAAAGTTGAGTGGAAAATGAGGGGGTGTCATTACCTGGGCCACGGGATTTCAGAGCCCTTCATGCCGAGGTTGCCCTGACCTTTCCCTGGATTGTTCCGGGCCTGGATTGTGAGGCGGAACCACCCAGAAGTGCTCTTTCCCGTGAGTCTGGAGGACAGGGCGAGCTTCCCCTGTGGTGAGTTGCGCTTCACTGATGGGCTCTCTGCTTTCAGATCATATCCAAACCCACGGAGCCGGCGCGGCAGCACGAGAGCCACCCCGAGGAGACGGAGGAGGAGCTGCGCGAGCACCAGGCCCTGCTGGAGGAGCCCTATGGCGACAGGGCCGCGGGCCAGAAGGAGGCCCCAGCGCTGGCCAGCGTGGTGCAGGTGAAGCAGGAGCCCATCGAGAGCGACGAGGAGGAGGCAGAGCCGCAGCAGGAGCTGGAGTCCGGGCAGAGGCAGGCGGAGCAGGAGCTGCTCTTCCGCCAGGTGAGCTCACGGAGCGCCGAGTCCGGCGCTTGGGTTGTGGTGTAGAACGTGGATTTGAGCTTGGAAGTCACCTTGTGCTGCTCCGAGGGGGAGGCTCCGAGGGGAACCAGCTCCTGAGGGTTGGCTGGGTAGAGGAACCCGGTGTAAAATCAGTGATTCCTTCCCTGGGAGGAGAGTCTGGCTCACCTGCACAAAACACAGTCACTGTGTTAACGGGCACTGAGCCACTCCTGTGGCTGTTTCTTTGGGAAGACAAAGTGTATCCTAACATTCCGGAGCACTAGCCACCAGCAGAGGATTTTATTTTGGTTTAATGATTTAAAATTAATTTCTCCAGAAAAAGACTGTGCAAGGAAGCAGGGGACAAGCGGAGGGTGTTCCTGCTTCAGAATTAGAGATCCTAGAGCCTCCAGCCAGGCTCATTTCTGGGGGAAGACACCGGAGGCTTGTGGATTGCAGGTGATAAATCCAGTAACAAGGTAGCACAGTGTAATGGAGCTCATCCATGTCCTCCAGGAATGTCAGGAACTACATTTGCCCAGAGCAGCTGTGGCTGCCCCTGGATCCTTGGAAGTGTCCAAGGCCAGGCTGGATGGGATGGTGGAAGGTGTCCCTGCCCACGGGGCTGGGGCTCCGTGTGCTGTGCCTGCCTGACTTGGCCCTAGAAACACCACATTCATTTGCTGCATGTGAGGAAAAGGAGTCCAAGCCCACCAGCCTTGAGAAACCCTTTTGGGAAGGCCCTTTCAGCAGCTGCCTGCTTCTTTTCCCCACAGCAAGCCCTGCTCCTGGAGCAGCAGCGGATCCACCAGCTGAGGAACTACCAGGCATCGCTGGAAGCGGCCGGCATGCCCGTGTCCTTCGGGGGACACCGGCCCCTGTCCCGGGCACAGTCCTCCCCCGCCTCGGCCACCTTCCCCATGTCCGTGCAGGAGCCACCCACTAAGCCAAGGTTCACAACAGGTGAGGTTTGGGGGGGCTGGGGATGACTGGTGTGCCTTCCACTGAGCTTTTCTGCAAGGGCATGGAGTGACAGGAAAAGGAGGAATAGCTTTAGACTGGGAGGAGGGTTAGATGGGTTGTTGGAAGGAAGTCCTTCCCTGTGAGGGTGATAAGGTTGCCCAGAGCAGCTGTGGCTGCCCCTGGATCCCTGGAAGTGTCCAAGGCCAGGTTGGATGGGGCTTGAAGCAGCCTGGGGAAGTGGAAGGTGTCCCAGCCCTGCCCACAAGATGAGCTTTAAGGTCCTTTCCTACCCAAACCATTCCATGATGACGATGCTAAGATTTTCTTCCCCGTCCCTGCCAATCCATAAGCGTGGGCTCCGCGTCTCATCCCCGTTTGGGTGCTCCGTAACGTCCTGCCTTCTTCAAGGAGCAGACTGAGTCATCCCTGTTGTCCTGCATGTCCCTTCCCCGGAGCAAAAACAACCTGCCCACACCAGCAGCAGCACAGCCCTGGAGTTCTGTGTCTCCAGGCAGACAGAGCGAGTCCCAGGCTGTGGCAGAGCTGATTTAGAGGCAAGGCAGGGAGGGCCAGTGCCCCTGAGGGACAGAGTGCAATGCTGGCTCTGCTTCCTCCACCTTCTCCAGCCCCTCCATAATCTCGTGCCATAAGTTATCCACTCCGGGCTCCCTGCCAGCCTTGCCTCCTCCTGTAACACAGGAGTCCGTGCCCGCAGGTCAGGAAAAATGAGGTGAGCTGGTGATTTCGTGTTGTCTTGAAGAGACAGAGACCAAAGAGTGTTTGCTTACCTGTGAAGGAAAACAGTAAGTGCAGTCCTGCATTTGTCTGGTGGAAAGCATGAGTGCAAAATAAGTGTTGATCCCCATCCCGGGAAGTGTTCACAGCCAGCTTGGAGCACCCTGGGACAGTGGAAGGTGTCCCTGCCCATGGCAGGGGGTGGAACAAGATGGGCTTTGAGGTCCCATCCAACCGAAACCTTCCTGGGATTCTGTGAGCTCCCCACCAAGATTAAAAGCAAAAAGCAAATTGTTTTTCCTGTATCCTGACAACCAGCTTTTCTCCCCAAAATCCTTTCTGCCTCTTCAGTACCCTTAGCAACTGCTGGAAGTTGCTTTCCCGTGCGACTTCTCAAGCCCCGTGCTGGGTGATGGGGACTGATTTCAAAGTCCGCCTTCTCCCCCAAATGTCAGGCTCTTATTTTGTGAATGAACAGTTTGCAACGTGATGTGTTCCCTGGGAAAAGGAAAAGGAGGGGGGAGAAAAATCCACAACGCCCAAATAAGAGCGACTCATGATGTTGTTTCCCTTTCACTTCTGCTTTTATTCCATTTTTAACCTACACTTCTTGCATCACTCAGCTCAGTGCTGTGAATCGGGTTTATTTTCAGGCCCTGCTGGTGTAGTAATAGTGGCATGTTCAGTGTGACTTTGTTCCTCAGCTCCTGGCTGCAGGCAGGCTGGGAAGCGTGTGCTGTCAGCTCTGGAAAAACCCAGGGAACGGCTCCGTTTTTCCCTTTAAAGTCTCTTATTCATTGTTGTTGATGTTGAACCCCAGAATTTCAGCAGAGCTGCATTTCTAACGCCGTCATTTCTCACAAAATTAATAGATTTTGGCTTTTGCCAAGGGTGCAAGGAAAAGTCCCCTGGCTCAGGGTCAGAACAGATGAAATTTGAGCTCCTAATACACTTAACCCCAAACCTTGGGGCTTTCAAAACAAGGAAGCCTGGCCCTGCTTGAAAGGATTATTCATTCCTTCCCTTTCTTCCCTCCTCCTCCACCAGTGTTGAAGCTGCCCAATCAATCACATGCAAGAGTCTGGACGTACAATAAATAACATTTCCTACCAGAGGATCTATGTTTGACTCAGATCCGTGACCCTGAATTTCATTTAAAATTGCAGGCAACAGTAAGAGTGCAGGTTTGAGAGCTGTGCTGCTTGGAAAAGGTGCTGTTCCAGTGTCAGGGTTTATTTTCCTCGGAGGCAGGGTTTGAAAAACTAAAAAAGTGGCTGGAAATAAGAGGTGGAATATCACACTGCTTCTATCCAGCACTGCACACAGTGATGAGGTGCAGAATGCTTTGGGTAGTTCACCTGTAAAATACCATTTTCATGGCGTTTACCCAGGTTAAGATTCCAAGGGCTTGACTTTTCTTTTCCCTTCCATCTCTGCATTTATGCTGGGTGAGTGGAGGAGGAAGCACAATAAAATCAGGCATTCACTGTCACTAATTAAGGTGCAAAGCATAAAGACCTCTGTGCTGGACCTAAAGCTAGTCCTAGGTCTCATAAGAGGTGCAGGACTGGTTTAATTAACCAGCACTGTCTGCTTAAGAGAGGCTGGGAAGAACACCCACTGCCATGGGCATGGAAGCAGGAGAAAGGGAAGGAAAGGCATTTCAGCTGCTGAGCATGTGTGTGAGTGAAATTGCCTCATGTTTTGCTGGAGTTGTCCACGGCGGCGTGTCGGAGATTGTGTTTCTGGAGGTGGATGCTGAAGCTTAATCACCAGGATTGAGCTGTTCTTTGGAAGGCAGGAAATGAAAGTCTTGGGTATTTTTCAAAAGCAAGCAGTGCTGAAGTGCATCAGGCTTCTTTTTCCTGAGGAAAATCCATCTGGCTGATAAGCGGCTGCTTTGGAGACTGATCCTAAGGCAGAGGACTGAGGGTTGGAATTGGTGTGATGGGTTGGTGAGAGGGCTGCAGGGAGCAAAGCTCGCTGAATGGCCCTAATCAGGCCAACCGTGATCACTCTGGATGTGGATGTGGCCCTTAAGAGATCAGTCCTTGTCCAACAGACAGGGGAATTGTTCCTCCCTTTCATGTGTGGGATATTATATAGAAATAACACAGAAAGCTGATGCTTCCCCTGGACCGAGTTAGCTGCAGACAGCTGGAAGTTCTGGGGCTGATGTATATTTTATTTTCCTGTCTCTCTCGGTGACCAACACCTGAGACTTCAAAGGTGCAGGGGAAAGAGCCACATACTGCAGCTCTCAAACATGATGTCCATTACTCCACATCAAAGTGAAAGCCGTGCCTTTCCTGAATCCTTCCAGCAATCAGTTTGATGTCCCGAAGCATGACATTTAATTTTCCTTCCTCCCAGAAAGCCAGTCCTTGAACTTGCCCTCTCTAGCTCGAGCAGCCCTCGTGACTTTAATGAATACTTGTGCTTGCCCTGTTCTACACACTTGAATAAGGATCTTCAGGTTAGGCCATTAATTTGCATAGCTCCAATTATCCAGTCTCTGATCTCCTGCAAAAATGGGTCCACAAATTATTCTGATGTTCTGCATTAAAGGGTTTTTCCTTTCTGATGAAGGCATTTATTCTCTCCCGTGCAGAGCAATATAATTATCTGAACCTCAGATCATATGTTTGTTCTGCCAAGAAAAGCCAGTTGGTTTTGCTTTAGTGCTGACCTTTAAAAATGATTGTTCTTATGTCTGAAGAGAGTCTTGCTTCCAGCACCACTTCAATTAACTTGTGACAGCCAGTGTAGTTTTGTATTTTAAGCTTAAATTGCCGAGCTTCCCTCTGTGTGTGTGTGTGTGAGTGTGCATGTGTGTCCCCAGCCACAGGAAGGAACTGGGAACAGCTCCCTTTTCCACTGGGCTGGTTTCTAGGAAAGAGAAATGATGAGTGACGTGTGGTTGCAGCACAGAAGGACTTCGCTGAGACACTGCTGTTATCACTGAACCCTTGGGAGAGGAGAACCAGTGATGAACCAGATTCTGCAAACGCCAGGTTTGGAGTGGGAGAGAATCCTTGAGTGGTTTGAGTTGGAAGGGACCTTGAAGGTGATCCAGTTCCATGGGCAGGGACACCTTCCACTATCCCAGGTTGCTCCAAGCCCTGTCCAACCTGACCCTGGACATTTCCAGGGATGGGACAGCCAGGGCCTCACCACCCTCACAGCCGAGAATTTCCTCCGTAAATCCAATCTAAATTTCTTCTAGTTTAAGACCTTGCACTCGTTCAGTTAAACTCAGGCTGGGGTGAAAGCTTCTCCTCAGGTGAATTCCGAGCTTGCCTTGGCCCAGCAGCTCCTGGTGGTGTTTGATGCTGTGCATCAAACATGGGAGACCTCGAGAGAGCTTTGCAGCACAGCCTCCTCCGAGTGAACTTTGGCTGACCCGAGGGCAGCCAATTACCAGGGCTCTGTTCTCTCCCTTGAACCCAGCGTGGTTTGGCTTTTGGGGGGTGTTTTTTCCCTCTACACTCACCTACAGCAGAGCGAGGAGCTGCCAGACACCTCCCCTGACGCTGGAGACCTGCGGGTGCCGGGGCCAGGGCAGGGAGCCAAGATTCCCGGTGGCACAACGTGCCCCCACCCAGCCAGGAGGTGGGACTGCAGCTGGAGCCAGGCTTGGGAGCGTGCAGGGGCACAGCCTCAGCTCCAGCTGCGTGTCCAGGGCTGCTCCTAGATCCCTGCAAGCCCCTTGGAGCTCCCAGATTGAGCTGGGACCGGCTCCTGCCGCTGCTGCCTTCAGAGGCTTTGGATTCTCGTCAAGACCTTTGGAGTCCATAGAAATCATGGAAAACCTTGGGTTGGAAAGGACCTGAAAGATTATCTGGTTTTAAATCTCTGCCATGGGCAGGGACACCTCCCACTATCCCAGGCTGCTCCAAGCCCTGATGTCCAGCCTGGCCTTGGACACTTGCAGGGATCCAGGGGCAGCCCCAGCTGCTCTGGGCACCCTGTGCCAGGGCCTGCCCACCCTCCCAGCCAGGAATTCCTGCCCAATATTCCATCCATCCCTGCCCTCTGGCAGTGGGAAGCCATTCCCTGTGTCCTGTCCCTCCATGCCTTGTCCCCAGTCCCTCTGCAGCTCTCCTGGAGCCCCTTTAGGCCCTGCAAGGGGCTCTGAGGTCTCCCTGGAGCCTTCCCTTCTCCAGGTGAGCACCCCCAGCTCTCCCAGCAGAGGGGCTCCAGCCCTTGGACCAACTTTCATACAGACATTTCCTGCAAGAAACCTTTCTCTTGGGAAAAAAAGCCCCAAACTGACCACTTTTCTTCTGTTTTCTGGAGTCTCATATCCCTTGAGGATTTCCACAGGAAGGGCTGGATGCAGGTTTGGATTTTCAGTTCTCTGTGGCTCCTGCTCGAACACGCAATTCTGGCCTAGAGCCGTTGACTCCAAAGTGCAAAATACGCCCTTTTTTGCCCTGAAAGTGGCAGTTTTTTGGTGTTTGTTTTAAGCTGAGAGCAACTGTGTCCCCTGTGCCGCAGGCCTCGTGTACGACACGTTGATGCTGAAGCACCAGTGCACCTGTGGAAACACCAACAGCCACCCCGAGCACGCGGGCAGGATCCAGAGCATCTGGTCCAGGCTCCAGGAGACGGGGCTGCGGGGCAAGTGTGAGGTGAGGAAAACACCAGCAAAGGCCACATGATGGCTTTTAGGATTACTAATAATGTTATTATTGCTTTATTATTGTTGTTGCTATTTTTAATTATTATTATTATTACTATATTATTATTGCTGTTATATTATTATTATGCCAAAGAAAAGAGCAAGACATGATGTAACCCTCTCATTTGTTATCCTTCCAATGATTCCAGCAAAAGCAACAACTTTTCTGTGGTTTAATAACTTTTTTGTGCTCTGTAATGAGTAATGGTCAATGCTGTAAAAGGAATGGGGGTAGGAGGATGGCACTGAGCACCACTCCATCACAAGAGGTTAAATTAGATTTATTTGATACATTTTTAAGAGCAAGCAGACGAAGGGAAAAGCTTAGATATGAAATGGAAAGAATGGAGATTAATAATCAAAATTAACGAGTAATTGTTAGATGTAACTAACAGCAGTGGTGATAAATGGGAGTGTAAGTGTGTGTTCATCAATTCTTGGAGCATCTGAGGGGGCTGAATCCCAGAGCATAAATATTCCAGCAGTGTCAGGATCTGGCTGGGAATGTTCCCGAGCCATCAGATAAGACATCCACGTGGTGGCAGCATTGCCATTGCCTAAATGTCCCTGTCCTGCCCTCATTTATCCCTTTCAAACCTGGTTCTGTCTGTGGATACCCATTTAATCGAATTTTGGGATTATTTGGGACCAAAAGAACCTCATTGCTAATTGCCTGGCCTCCTCAATGGGTGTTACAGATGTTCTCTAATGTCTGAGTTCCTCGCTGTAGGATCCCAGGGAACTACTACTGTCCTTAATTCCCTGCTGATTTCCTTAAGGAACATTTATTTTCCTTGATTTCCGTGCTTAACTTGGCAGTTTTGGTTGCTCTCACGACAGGAGCTGTTGTTGATCTTCACCTGCTTTCCTGCTGTGTTTCCCTCCTGGCCACCGGTGACTTTCAGCCTCGCCAGACTCTTCTTTTTGTCCAAAAATGCTAAATTTCGGCCTTAATTCCCTGCTGGCTTGCTTCAAGCTCTGCCCTGCCATTGCAGGGTGTACTCCCTTATCTCTCTGGCCACCTTTCCTTCATCCCCACCAGCTCCTGCCAGCACCTGTCTCAAAGTTTCCTTCTTTATCTTGAACGAGTCTGAGGATGACTTTCTATGTCGAGCAAATAAATGTTGTGAGTCAGGAATTAACCCAAAACCCAAATTTTTCCACCTGAGGGGCTGTTTCAGTGTTGTCCATCTGGCTGGCTTGCTAAGGAAGCAGGAAAGCTCTTTGATGAGAGCTGAGCAGTTCAGCAGTGATTTCACCACCCTTCTCCTTCCCCTTCCAGTGCATCCGTGGCAGGAAGGCGACGCTGGAGGAGCTGCAGACGGTTCACTCGGAAGCCCACACGCTGCTCTACGGCACAAACCCTCTGAACAGGCAGAAACTGGACAGCAAGAAGCTCCTAGGTATCATTCCCTGAGGGGAAATCCCCCTTCCTGACCCCTGGCACCCACAGTGCTGACTGAGCAGCGTGGAGGGTTGAGATGCTGGGCCTCCCTCCATCCTTCGCCCTGTGCAGCTCCAAGAGGATTGTTCCCAGCTCCATCTGTCTCCACAAAATCCATCTCCCTCTCTTCAGGCAGATCCCTAAACCCTGGATAGCTTAAACCTCCTTCCTTTGATGTCTTCAGAACCTAAAAGGATGTTTTCCTGAGGAGGAAAGATAGTTCAGGCAGTTTGTTTTATCCTTGGACACTCTGTGTGTTAGGAAGTTATCCATGGCTGAGGAGGAGCTGGAACTCCCTCCCAAGGGTTTGGATCTGCAGCCCCCCAGCCAGCTGCACAGGCACCAACAAATCCCTGTCAGGTTTATATGGACAGTCAGCAAGAGAGATGCAGGGGCCTCTGCATTTGTTTAATCTGGGGTGGGATTGTTTATCCTTTTCACTGGAGACTGAATCTTCCTGAAACAGGGCCGTGTCTGTGGTAAAATACAGACAAAAATATCCAAAAAATGGTATTTTCCCAGCAAAAATCCTAAAGGGTGGATTTTGAGATAACCAACCCCCCCAAAGCAACCAAACCACACGGATTTTAGCACCTCCGTGGAGTCATCATCACCTCCCTTTACTTCCTGCCTTTTTGCAGCAGTAGGCTGGAGGGGCAGTTTGGGAAGTTCTCACGTGGGGATCAGCAGGAAAAAAAAAAATAAAAAAAGAGACAGTTCAGGAGCCTAGACGTTGAGAAAGTTTATTTTGGGATTAGCCTGAGTTTGGATGATATAAAAAGAGGATTAACTCCATGGCCTGCATGATGTAGTGGCCACAGCAAAGGAGCTGGATGGAAACATTTTGCTCAGTGTGTCCATGAGCTCCCAGAGAGGGAAGCCATTAGCCAGTAGTTAAACACGCAGTTAGCACCGTATTTATAGCTCACTTCCCACCTCTTTAAAGCCAGAGAACCCAAAAGTAGACACCTCCAGCTGAATGATAGCTCCATCAGGACGTAAACTTCCAGGAATTTATGATGTCATGTGCTTGGGAGTGGAAAACCGTCAGCCCGAAGGAAGGCACGGTAAATCTTCCCTGGGGGATCTGAGAAGATTCTCTTGGGATACTTTTCCACTCCCTCCTTGGCTCTGGGCACGATATGTCTCAACAGTTCCACAGATGCCTTTGGAGATACCGTGTCTTTGGGGGGACACCCAAATTGCTGGACCATTCCTCACGGTTTGTGTAGAGAACCTGTGGGGGAAGCAGCTCTTGCTCTGCCTCTGCTCCTGTAGCTCTGTGCCCCCCATGGCTTTAATCACTCATTTTAAAGTGCCTGTAGAGATCAAGTTTAATCCTGTAGAGAGGAGAAATTCTAACACCTGAGGGCTTTCCAGGACAGAACATTCCCTGTTTGGATATAACTTCCAGAAAAGCCCTGGAGCTGCGAGTCTGCTCCCCAAGGATCTCCAGTAGAAGGGGATGTCCAGTAGCTCTTAACTGGGCTTTCCTAAGCCCATGTGGCACCGTTTTAGCCTCGAGATGGTGACAGTGGCACTGGCTGCCAGCCCACATGACCCCCTTCTTTCCTGATGGCTTCCACAGGGCAGGACCTGAGCGAGGATATCAGGGAAAAGCTCCGTGGGGAGAGGGGAAACTCCTCCTTCAGCCATCCTCTCCCGCTGGGGGGTTTAAAAGGCTTCCAAATTTACAAACCAGCTCTTTAAACGTTAGAGGGTGGATTAAGGGCAGGTTTGAAGGCTGGGGGCAAAGCTTTGTGTGAGGTTTAGGGATGCAAATGGGAGTTTGTTAGGGCTGAGTGTCTTGGCAGGTGCCTGATGGCTCCGTGTAAACTCTTCCCCTTTGATAGGTCTGTGAGGAGGAAAAAAGCCTGAGAAACCTCAGCCTAAAAGGGAAAAAGCTTGTAAGGCTTTTCAAGACACAGGATGTTTCCTGTTAAGCTTCTGCAAATGAAAAGGGGCGTGTGCCTTCATGGAATCACAGAATCCCAGGACGGTTTGGGTTGGAGGGACCTTAAAGCCCATCCCATCCCACCCCTGCCATGGCAGGGACACCTCCCACTGCCCCAGGCTGCTCCAAGCCCCAGTGTCCAGCCTGGCCTTGGGCACTGCCAGGGATCCAGGGGCAGCCCCAGCTGCTCTGGGCACCCTGTGCCAGGGCCTGCCCACCCTCCCAGGGAACAATTCCCAATTCCCAGTCTCCCATCCATCCCTGCCCTCTTTCAGTTTAAAGCCATTCACCCTTGTCCTCTCAAGGATACAAGATACAAACCCATCTTTCCTTGGACAGTGGAAAGACTTGGAACCTGCTGGACAAGTCGAAACTTAGGCAAATAAGGCTGCTTTTAATTTGTGGGGAGCAATCCTAAATTGTTGTCAAGAAGGTAAATATGGAAATAACGGGTGGATTATCAGTGAGAGATGTGACAGGAGGTCCGAGGCAGGATGATCCAGCAACTTCCATGTGGGTCTGATCAAAGAATGGATCTCACTTGGAGCTCAGATGAGTCCAGATGCATTAATTCCTCTTCCAGCAACAGAATCCCAAATGGTTTGGGTGGGAATGGACCTTAGAGGCCATCCCGTTCCACCTCCTGCATGAGCAGGGACACCTCCCACCAGACCAGGTTGCTCAGGGGCCCCGCAGAACTTTGAATGGGGTGTTTTTATGGTTTCCTGTCCTGCCTCGGTGGGAAGGGGTTAAAGTGCTCCTCTGAGAAGACACGCTGAGCGATCGTTGGCGGCATCTTCATCATGTATAGTCTTGAAACATCAGACGGCACCCAAACTTTGCATAAAGATGAGTGAATTACAGACAGCTTTTGCAGGAGCCCAGGCGTGCGCATTGTGTGTGTGTGTGTGTGTGTGTGTCTGTCTGTCTGTCTGTCTGTCTGCTGTAACAGGGCTGGCTGAAAACTGGAAGCAAACCCCCAGTCTGTTGTTTCTGTGCTCACAAAGACGGCGGCATGGCCACAAAATTGGCCCCAGAATCTGGTGACCTCTGACTTTTTGACTCACGGGGTGCGTTCTTTTGTCCCCCCCGCAGGTTCCCTAACGTCGATGTTTGTCAGGCTGCCTTGCGGTGGTGTCGGGGTGAGTAACTCCCTTTAATGTGTAAATAATGTCCTGTTTGTTCTCCCGGTCCCCTCAGCAACAGGAATTGTTGCTTTGCATTCCATCGAGTGGGTAATTGCAGCCAGATGCTGCCCACAAACAGGGGCTGCCTGGGGCGCGGGGTGCCTCGGCCTCACGTGCCTTCCTTCAAAAGCAGCGTGAGGCTTTCGGAGCCCTTTCGGAGAGCCCGAGCGTGTGTGTGACATCCAGAGGTGTGTTTGGGCTCTGCCTTTGGGGAGGAAAAACCTCATTTCCCAGGCAGGGATGTTTGATGGAGTAGGGGTTGCCGCGTTTGGAAGCAGCCCTTGCATCCCAAAGTGCTTTTCTCTGTGGAAAGCAAGGCGTGCTCGTGCTGTGGAGGTGTTTTGTCTTCAGTCCTGGGACTTCAGAGCTGCCTGCCTCCCACGGCAGGTGGAAAACGTGGCCATGAAGTAGTGATGGTGAAGGACGTATTGCTGTAAACAGCAAGCTTGCTACGTCGCTGCCCTGGAACGAAACAGCACTTGGCATCTTTTACTCTCCAGCTCCAGGATAATCCACGTGGATTCTCCAGGAGGTGACTGAAATACCCCTCCATCCCTCGTGGAAAAGCTGAATGTTACTTTTCAGCTGTTACATTTCTATATAATCAGACTTTATGTTGTTGTTTGTTCCCATAAAGCCAAAAAACCCCAAATACCTTGTTTTGAAGGTTCTCTTTTTTTCCCTTTGAAGCCTGAGAGCTTAAAAGTTTCCCTTTCAAGTCAGACTTTCTGCTCCAGAGTTTCTGTGGAGGGTGACAGAACAGAAAATCGTGGAGAACAGGAAGGGGAAAAGAATGAGAAGAGACAATAAAAGGCATTGTGTTTGAAAATTCACAGTGGTAGTTCTGCTGCATAATTGTAGCTCGTGAGGTTGAATTTTCAAGGTCTGGATTCTGTTATGGAAATGAAACAAAATTGTTTTCTTCCTGAGTCTTTGCAAAATCGTTGCTTTGAAAATTACCCGTCAGAAAAAAAAAAAAAAAAGAGAAGGGAAAAAAAAAAAAAAGAGAATAATCGTCGTTTATTCGTACCGCCACTCGTGGAGATATTTTATTTTGTATTGTAAATATGCTGCAGTCGCCTAATTCATGGCAAATTTTTGGCTAGAGCTTAAAAGGTTTGGATTTACTCTGCCCTGCAGTCAGGCATGCCATTCAAAGCAAAAAAGAAAAAAAAAAATTATCATTTGCAAATGAAGACTGAATGGTAACAAGTAGAGACGGTGTCTGAGCCCAGCACGGGCTCAGAAGTCTTGCATTAAATCCCAAATCAGGGCAGGAAGCGCCTCAGTGCTGGTATTCCTGATACGCTCCCAATAAAGATGGTGCTGGCAGCGAATTGCTGCTTGGTTGTCTCCACAGACCCTTGGTACTGAGTATTTGCTGACTTTGGTGCAGTGTTTTAGCAATCCTATCAGCAAAACCTGTGCCAGGGCCTCTCTACCCTCACAGGGGTGAATTCCTTCCCAGTATCCCACCTTGCCCTGCCCTCTCTCCATGGGAAGCCATTCCCCCCTGCTTCACCCCCCCCCCCCCCCCCCAGATATTTTTCAGGGGGCAAACATGATGCCATAAAGTCAAAAGGAAAGGGAAAAAAAAGCCCCAAACAAATTAAAAGATCAGTAGAGTAATGTGGGACAGGTCCTGTCCTGGATTTATACTGGAGCAGGATAAAGCTGAATGATGGCTGATGGTTGGAATTCGGGAGCTGAGGGTGTCATATTTGAAATGAGGGGCTGGAAAGCTTTGAAACCAGGTTCTTTCCCTGCAAGCAGTCAAGTGTGGTTCTCTTCCTTAGGGGATGTGGTGTAGATGAGAAGGAAGGATGGGTCTGGAGGGGGGTGCAGGGCAGTTTGGGGGGGGGAGAAGCTGTTTTGCCTCAGGATGGAGGATGGAGCTTGGGCAGCCATGAGTTCTCCTCAACAACGAGCGAGGTGAAGGACAGGCAGGAGAGTGAATCACAGAATATCCAGAGCTGGAAGAAACCCACAAGGATCATTGATCCAACCCCTGGCCCTGCACAGACAGCCCAACAATCCCACCCTGTCCCTGAGAGTGTTGTCCGCACACTCCTGGAGCTCTTGGAGTGAAGCAGCAGGAAAACAGCTTAGAGCAAATGCCTTCATCTTATAACACCTTTCAAACTCTCTCTTTCAATTAAAAATTCATTGACAGTGACTTGAAATCAAGGAGAAGAAGGCTAAATGTGTTCCCAGGTGCTTCCTCGTCGGTTTATCCCAAGAAGCCTTCCCAAGGCTGACAAACCTCCTCCCTTCCGCAGCTGTCTGGTCCTAGCAGGAAAGGAAGAAAGAAAGCACAGAAGCACTGAAATCAACAGATGTGAGCTCTGATTGAAACACCACTCATTTATTTCTGCTGATCACTTGGGAATTTTGCTCAGCTTCACTCCTCTGCAGCTCACACCCCTTTCCGACATCCAACTTCCACGCACCACGGCCTTGCCTAATCCAGGATAATCAGAAGAAGGTTTTGGAGAAAGGAGTTTAAGCTTTGAAAATCTGCAAGACCATCCCAGCACACTTGCATCCAGATTCTTCAAAGCACTCCAAAGCTTGATTTTGGGATAGCTGATAAAACGTGTTTTCTTTCCTGTGTAGCATTTTGCTGCACGCATTCTAAAAATATCCGAAGATCTGCCTCATTTTTCTGCACGAGTTCTAAAAATATCTAAAGATCTCCATCTCTAAGAGGTGTTTGTGTTGTTGATCTTCTCCGGAGTGGGTGATTCTATTTTTGGGTGCAAGGGCTTTGATGAGAGTGTATCAACGATTTTAAACTGTGCCAGCAGAGTAAGTTCTTGCAGAGCAGAGACCACGGGAAGGACTTCCGTGGAATGGAGATGAGGAGGAGCTAATTAGCAAGTCAGAGGGAACAGAATGTGAGGATTATTTAATTGAGAGCAGGAGGAGACACGGTGGGGTGTCTTCCACTGTGAGGGAAGAGCAGAATTCCTTCACTTCGCAGGGTCTGGAGCTCTGGTACAACCTGTGTCAGCCTGTCCTGGTGCTCAATTTCTTACCTGTGTAGTTTTTCAGCTAAATTAAATAGTAGAATAATGGAAATCTTTTGTAAGGTGCTCATTTAATTCTGAGATAGCGGCACATTAGTGGATAGGAGAGTTTACAGTGTGAGTAGGAGGAATTTACAGTGTGAGTAGGAGGAATTTACACTGTGAGTAGGAGCCTCATCGTGGATATTAATTAAAAAAACCCTCGAGTTTTTGTTAAAGGAAGGAAATAATTGTAAGGAAATTGTAATTTTTTATTATGAGGAAGGAAAAACTCTTTGGGTTTCGTTGTGGACATTCCTTGTAGAAGGCTTTTTTCCTAAGTACTCAATTTCTTCCTGCAGAAATAATAGCACTGCAAATCCTCTCTGCCTTGCTCTCCTTGTTCTTCCTGGAATGCTGCTGGCATAAGCCTGCTTTCTGCAGGGGCCTGAACGTGGCAGTGCTTGGCTCTGGCACTGCTGAATCCTGTCTGTTTTGTGGGAAAACCTGTCCCCAGCAGCCATCTGAGGGCCTGCTGGCCCCTTAGGACTCGTGAATTTGGGTGTTTTGTATTTCCGTTCCCCTGGTGCCTCACAGGGAGCGAAGAGAGCCCTCAGCAATCCTGCATGCATGGAAGGAGCCCTGAACTCGCTGCGCCCAGGCAAGAAGGGGAGCTCTTCCCTGCTGGTGTCCTGAGGCATTTTCTTCCAAAGACCAAGAAGAATGGGTTGGATTTGCTCGAAGATGGGTTAGATGTGCCCAAAGATGGGGTAGATACACTCGTGGATGGTCAGATCCAGTGACAGGAGCCCAAAGATGGACCCTCACAGAGCTTTATCGCGCTGGTCAGTGGGGAGGAGAAGCAGCTTGGTCTTCTTGCCACTTTTTGAGAGCTTTTGGAGAGACCTGCTCAGGTCGGTCCCCTCCCCTGCACGTGTGCAGTCCTGATCCAGGATTCCTGGAGCTGGCGTGTGTAACTCAAACTCCATCGTGCTTCTGTTCCCCTGTTACTGCCCAAACTTAGAGGGGTCCAGAGGAGCCCTGGGGCCACCAGTAGTCACTGTAGGGCTTTCCCACAACGCAGTGGCATTCCCCAGAGGCGTTTTGGTGTTCTCCAAGTGCTTTCTTAGGTTATTGTGGCTTCCGAAGCATCCTCAGGGTGGATGCTCCCAGAAACCATCCATGATCACAGAGCTGGAATCATTTCCAGTCATGGCTTCAGCCTGGCTGGGAAGGAGGTGGATCAGTCCTCTGTGGGGCCACTTGTGTCTCCTCACGGCTCAGTGAGCCAGACACAACAAACAATCCCTTTCTTCCCATCTCTTCCTTTTGCCATTGTTTTCACAAGTACACTCAGGGCAGACTAAAATGTGAAGAACAGCTGGTGATCCTTCCCGGTGAGGAATGTCCCATTTATCTGGGACATGGTCTGCAATAACAACAGCACGGGCATGCCTGCAGGGTGCCTTGCCTTGCCCATGGCCTGTCTGCACATTTTCGGGGGGGAAATAGGGTGGTTCTGTCAGCTATTCGGCGTTGAAGCAAATCTGTGTAGTCAGCACTGGTACTGAAGGTTGGGTGAGCTTGTGGTTGCCCTGGGAAGCTGCTGTCAGTCCTGGGCTGTTGTCTTTTAAATGCCCATCACTGAACATCCTTCTTTATTTTTCTTAGTTTTAAAGAATCGCTGAATTATTTCGTAGACCTTTCCATTTCGTCTGGGATTGGTTTCTTGCAGAAGTTAAAGAGAAGTGCTGGTCCCATGGTCACAGAGCCGTAGAATCACGGAATGGTTTGGTTGGAAGGGATCTGAGAGAACATCTCATTCCATCCCCTGCTGTGGGCAGGGACACCTTCCACTGTCCCAGGCTGCTCCAGCCTGGCCTTGGGCACTTCTGGGGATCCAGGGGCAGCCCCAGCTGCTCTGGGCACCCTGTGCCAGGGCCTGCCCACCCTCACAGGGAGGAATTCCTTCCCAATATCCGAAATAAACCCATTCCCTTTCAGTTTAAATCCATTCCCCTTGTGCTGTTGCTCCATGTGAGCGATGTCTTTATCAAACAGGGGTTAACCTCTCGGTTCCTGGCTGCCCTCCCTGCTCCTCACCTGGTTCCTGTGTGTCCCCCCCAGGTCGACAGTGACACCATTTGGAACGAGGTGCACTCGTCCGGCGCTGCTCGCCTGGCTGTGGGCTGTGTCATCGAGCTGGTGTTCAAGGTGGCCACGGGGGAACTGAAGGTATGAAAACAACCCTCAGCTGTGCTCTGTGCAGGGCTCTGCTCGGGGCTGTGCCGTGTCCAGCACCTTTTCCCCCCCTCCACAACGAGGGAAAGCATCACCCAGCGCCATGGCCTTGTGAGGAATCCATCAGCAGCAACTCCAGAGTTCCCAAGCAGGATTAAGGCTTCTGGCTGCAATCCCTGCATCCATCCTTGTCCCTCTGACCTTTTCCTTCCCTTATTTTTTGTGTGCAGAATGGGTTTGCTGTTGTCCGGCCCCCGGGTCACCACGCGGAGGAGAGCACACCCATGTGAGTATCTCTGCTCCAGTGCTCCTTCCATGGGGGATCCGGAGCTGGAAATTCCAAAGGAGTTCCGTTTGGTTATGGCTATGCAATTGCTGTTTGTTGCTTGATGAGATGTATGGTACTCAAAGCTTCCCAAATTCTCTGGAGCAGGGTAAGATCCTGCTCAGTGCTTTCAGGGGGATGTTTTCTAGCAGGAATCAGCATTGCAGCCTCTTCTTGCAGTGGGTTTGGGCAAGAGTGGGGCATTCCCTGTTTCCCTAGAGCCTGCTGCTGGAATTCAGCACTTCCAGTGGGAAATGGATCTGCTGGAAGCTGTCCCTGCCCGTGGTAGGGGGTTGGAACGAGATGAGCTTTAAGGTCCCTTCCAACCCAAACCATTTCATGATTCCAGGGAGGAAAGAAGAGTGAGAGCAGAAGGAATTCCTTCCTCCTGCGTTCCAGCTAGGTGATGGATGCACTGGGACCATGGGAATCTGTAATTAACACCTCTCTTTTCCTCTTGTCTCCCCTCTCCAGGGGTTTCTGCTATTTTAACTCGGTGGCAATCGCAGCCAAGCTGCTCCAGCAAAGGCTCAACGTGAGCAAGATCCTCATAGTGGACTGGGTGAGTCAATGCCCCTTTCTTTCCCTTTGGGAGAGCAGGTGGAAATTGTTCTGGGTGGGTTTCTTCTAGCAAGGGCAAACATTGTAAGTCAGTGAAGAACTTGTTGCCTGTGGTCTGCAAGCCAAAATTTTGGGGTTTAACTGAGTAAAAGTGTTTTAATCAGAGAAAAAGTTCTTAAGGGGACCACGATTTTCAAATAAAAAGAAAGGGCTTCTTTGGGATTCTGCTGTGGCAATGTATAGATGTTTATTTTTTAATAGATTTGTGTGGCTGGAAAGGCATTGGAGCGACTGAATATCAGCCAAGAGTTTTGGTTCTGTTGCCACGAATCGCCCACAGGTTAAACTCACAAGTTAAAATGGATTTATTTTTCCTTTTGGACCTACTGGGTGGACATTTTCTTCCTCACTTCCCACCTGTTTTTCACGTCAAGGAGGGGCATTTTGAATACCTGTCCTGTCACAGGCTGTGTCTGTGCACCACACAGCAGCTCAATAGGGGATCTCTCATGGGTCGTGCTGTTTAACCTGGGCCCAGCAGAGCTTTATTTGTACCAGTGCTCACCCCACAGACTGACTAAAGATTGGGGCACCAAATATCCCACTATCCTGGTGTCTCCATCCCCCAAGACTGGTGTGAATCCAGTTCTTTCCATCCAGGTGAATTGCTCCTGTCTCAGTTTGGCAGACACTTAGGACTGTGTTCATAAACAAGGAGTGTAACCTGAAGCCGGGTGTGCAAAGCGGGTTATTCCCATTCCCCAGAAACTGCTTCAGCCGGGTTGGAGAAAACCAAGCACAACAGCAAGGAAAACCCCTCCAAATCCCAAACTGCTGCCTTTAATCCATGTTTTACTGAGGGATTAACCTCCCTCCTGTGATCCTCCCGTCCCTGCAGGATGTCCACCACGGGAATGGTACTCAGCAGGCCTTCTACAACGATCCCAATGTTCTTTATATCTCACTACATCGCTACGACGACGGCAACTTCTTCCCAGGCAGCGGTGCTCCCGACGAGGTGAGCACATGGGTCCCAGAATCCTGGGGAACCCCTGCCAGACTTGGAGAGAGCTCTTCCCACCTCATAGGGGTCCTCTGGGTTTGTGTGTTGCCATCCAAGGCCGCGCCACGTCCGTGTGATCCAACAGCCGCGGGCACTGTGTCCCGGCCAGAGCTGGCAGGACAGCTTGGCTAACGAGCAGCAAATGAGTCACTGCAATTAAGCTCTCCAGCCCTTGTGGGACAACCTGTTCCAGCTGTCCCAGCACTCCGTGTCCCGTTCAGGATTTCCCCTCCCTCGGCAGAAGTTGTTTCTTAGATGCAGAAGGAACAGATTGTCCATGGCTGCACCGCCCGCAGTCGGTTTTTCTGGCACAGCCATGGAGCCTGTCCACCCCCCCTTCTCCACCTCCCCTTCTCCACCTCCCCTTCTCCACCTCCCCTTCTCCACCTCCCCTTCTTTCTCCTGGCCCTGCCCAGGCATCATTCACCACCACCACCCGGCTGCACCTCCACCCCAGGTTTGTGGGATTTGAGGACCGGTCATGGATGCTGCTGGAGCAAATCCACCTTTCCTGGTGGTGTCCTCAGAGCCTACAGCAGGAGGGCTGGGCCACTGAAGCCGGGAGCTGAGCTCTGGATGGATGCATCCTTCCTCTCCCTCTGGGCTGGCAGGAAATGTGGTCCTTCAGAGTGATTTAGCAAAGGGAAATTTTATGGAATACACAGAGTGCTCTGAGACACTCCAGGTGACACCTGAGAACTTCTTCCCCTGTCAATTTTGCATTTTCTGTTTGAGAAAACCTCAGTGTTTCCATTTCAACCTCTAAAGAAACTTAAATGTGACGTGGTGCCACTCCATCATTGTTGTAGTGAAGGAACAGCCCTTTGTATCAGCCTTAATTCCTGCTTTTTAGTAATCTGGTTTACTAAAAGAGTAAGATGTGTTTTTAGATGTGTTGTTTTAGACCAAATAAAAGAAAGGATACAAAATAAGTTTGATTTGAGCCAACAGTGAATAAATAACCCACTGTGGACAGATGAACACCCACTCCTGTGCTTTCCTAGCAAAAATATTTGCACCAGTACAAGGAATAATTTCCAATGAAAGCCATGCAGTTTTATCCAGCTGTGCAACACATTCATTTTCACTTCTTAATTCTCTATTTTCATATGCAAAGACCTTCTTGGCAAAAAAACAAAAAAAAAAAATCGCTGGAAACTTCTGGTTTATTTTTCAGTTTTCCCTCCCTCTCAGGTGGTTGCAGGCAGGGCAGATGGGGACATTTGCAGTACAAGCAAGGAGAGGGATATATTTACATCTCCCACCCACGTGTCCCTCAAGCAGCCAAAATCCCTTCTCTGTGAATTCTATTTTCCTCCAGCAGAGGGGGAGCTCACTCTGATTAAAATATGCTTTTTCCCTCAGTTGCAACTGTAGTGAAATATAAGATGTGCCCCTGAATCAAGCTGAAAATGAATTATGGAAAGGTATTACATGCAGCACTCCGCTGCAAAAATATCAAGAGGGTCCAGTTGATGATGGGGGTTTTTTTTGGGTGAGCAGCAGTCAAACACCACTGGTCCTCAGCTCCCATAAAGCTCTGAGCGTGGAGGAGCTTTGTTCTCCCTCTTGTTTCGGGGACCAGGGAAAAATCGACCTCATTACCACCTCACTACTGAATCCAAATCCAAATTCAACTGGGGGAACATCAAGACAGCAAAGATGTGTTGCCAGAATTTGCTCATTAAGAGTCCCATTTCCCTTTTCCAGGTGGGCACAGGAGCAGGAGTTGGTTTCAATGTGAACATGGCATTTACTGGTGGCCTGGATCCGCCCATGGGAGACACGGAATATTTAACTGCTTTCAGGTACTATTGAATTTCCCCTCTCACAAATGTATTTTTCACCTCAGCTGGGTTTCTTTCTCCTCATGCCATCCTCCTTAATTTGGCTTTTGGTAAGCTTTAGATTTTAGTATTATTCACCCAAGAGAGGCCCTGGCACAGGGTGCCCAGAGCAGCTGGGGCTGCCCCTGGATCCCTGGCAGTGCCCAAGGCCAGGCTGGACATTGGGGCTTGGAGCAGCCTGGGACAGTGGGAGGTGTCCCTGCCCCTGGCAGGGGGTGGGATGGGATGGGATGGGCTTTAAGCCTCCTTCCAGCCCAAAGCATTCCATGACTTTTCTTAGACACTGTCCTGTCCCATTGTCTGCCTCCCCTGTGCCATGGCTCCAGCTGGCCTCTCCTTTAACAACCTGAGGTGCTTTTCTGTCCTCACACCAGGTTCAGTGCACCTCTGGTGCCCTAAATTCAGGCAGACACACACTTGCCAGAACATGGGGTGTGAATTTCTGGAATATCCCCTTCATGGAACAGCCCTAAATCCGGGAGCACTATTTCCTGCTCTTCCCTGTTACATCGCGTTACACTGAGCAGAAAGAGCCTTTCCTCCCTCTTCGTTCTGCCATTAAAAAGCCCTCACACGATTCAAAATGCCATCAAATCACTGCCATTTGTGTCACTGCTGGCCCAGGAAGGCAGCACTTTGCTCCAGAGTGGAGCCTGGCTGTCCCAGCAGCCGCCAGGATGGATCTCTCCAACAGCCGGAGCGCCCGGAGCTGGGGGAAGCAGGGACATTTATTAAATACTGAGTTTCCAGCTCCTGGGAAAGGCACAGGGCTGCACGGTGAGGCCTTTGCCAGCCATTCCTGGGGTCTGCTTGCCTGGACACTGCAGCTATTTGGGTCACAGCCCTTATTTTGGGGAGTTTTTGGGAAGCTGAGGGATGCTCCTCCCGGAGCCTGCCCCATGTGCACACCTTCAGTTTAACCATAAGTTAAACGAGAAGCTTTTTTTTCATCCCATGCCAAGTTTGGCCATGATAATACATTATCAAGTGACCTTTTTAAATCTTAACCAGCTCCTTTGAAAAACAATTTCCCCACCCCCCCCCACCCCCCGAATCTTTCTATTGATTTTAATGTAAAATAACTCTTTGAAGTTTGCAATTTATGGTCCCCCGAGAGTTAGAAAGTGAAGGGAATGGGTCATATATCCTATTTTTTCCCCCCTTCTTTTCTTGCTTTAGCCCCTTGAGACAATACATGCCTTCAAGGCAGCACCTTGTTATTCCACCCCGTCGAATGCCACGTTGCATTTGCTGGGGATCAAACCGAAGATGAAGAAAAGATAAGAAAATTGGCCATAATGAACTCCAGAAGCAGGAGGCATTTTCACCATGAACTTGGAAACTCGCAGTGGAGAACTGAGCTTTAATTCAAACCAGTCCGAATGCCAAACTGTGAGGCTTTGAAGTCTGGAGAGGAATCAGTGGAAATCCTTTGAGCTAGGCAAAGATACTGATAGACTTTTTCTTTTTTTTTTTTTTTTTTTTTTTAAGCCTTAACTCTTCACACACCCGCCTGTTTTAAGGGAGAAAAGTCCTTTTTCTGTGTAAAAGGAGCAGATTTAAATAAGCAACGTGCTCCTCGATTTTTGTTGTTGCATTTCAGGATGAGCCAGTGTGTGGATTTGAGAAATGAAAATAACTGGGATAATTTCCTTCTAAAGGAGAGAAATGAGGGAATAAATAAATCCCAGTGAAACCACTCATCCCCACGCTGAAAACCTGTCTCGGTGTGGGTTTGCTCCATCCAAAAACCAGAAGGGAACTCACATCAGTGCTTTTCATCCTGTCTCCAGATACTACCTCCCCAGTCTTGCAGGCCAGTGTTGGGGTGCCCAGGCTCTCCTGACCTCTGGATGGTCCATGATACCAGCGAGATGTATCAGAAGTGAGAGCAAGAGTTAAAAATGTGCCTTTCCCCACACTTTGTCCCTCATTACCTTCCTGACCTGGGGCTGAAATCACTGGCTGCCCTGGCTCCAGGGCTTTGGGGAGTTTTCTGGGAGCCTGGAGCTCCTGCACCCTGTGCTAGCAGCGGCTGTGTCGGGTCAGCTCCACATCCCAGCTCAGGCGAGCGGGTGCGGATCCCGTGCCTGAGCTCACCCCCCGAGCGTGTGGGCAATCCCAGATTTCCCAGCTCCACCAGAAATGTGTTCAGTGTAATGGGAAGAATGCAGGGCACGTCGTTCCCAAAGTCCTGAACTCCGCAGAACGTTCCTGGTGTCTCCGCTGTTGTTCCGTCGTTACAGAAACAAACACTGTAAAATTCGGAGGGGTTTTTTTGGACCACGATGTGTCCTTCCCTAGTGTTTTACACGAGCAGAAATCCCATTTGCCTCTCTCAGTCCTCCTGCTCCGGGTGCAAACCCGGCTAAGAGACCTGCAGGAAAAACGGGAAGGCTCCGCTGGTTCCTTGTTACACAGGAACAGCAATTAGTGAAATTAAAATGTTTTACCCACAGGAGTTTCCCTCCGAATTTACTGCAAGGAAGTTTTCCTGATGATTCCAGCAGTTGTGTGGTGTCTGAGAAATTTTTCCCCTGTCCCGAGGTCTCCTCTACAGCCAGAATTCCACGTGCAGCTCGATGCCACGCTCGTTTTTATTGAAAACACCTCAACCAGAAGGAGAAGCCGGGGCTGTGCTTCCCCCTCCTCCTGCCGCTTTCAAAAAAGTTCAGGAACCAGTTTTGAGGGGATTTGGATTTTTTCCCTCGATCCATAAACCATTTCAGGAGCGGGGAGGAGGAGGAGGAGGGGGAAGAGATGATGATGTTTTGCCTGGAATGGTTGTTGCTGTATTTTCAATTTCATGCTCTCCCCATGCCGATTTCATCCCCAAATTCCTAATCCCTTCTGACACGGTAAATGACCATGGAGAAGCAAAGACCAGAATTTTCGGGAAGCTGGTTAGCCTGAAGAGCAGTGAACAACATTTTTAGTTTCTATATATAAAATATATAATGTGTATGAAACCATATATACATAACACATATAGAAATATATACCTGATAGATACAAAATGTAAAATAAATCAGTATGTATAAACATATGCATAATATAAATATATCCACTTAACATACATAAATACATGCATAGCATATATAAAAATACATACAAAACATAGACATGGCCAAGAGTGGGGAAAATGTCTCTGAAAAAGTGCTCAGCCTTTTAAGTTTCACCAATTTACTCGCTGCAATTGAGCATTTAAAGCCCAAAATAATCCTCTGTAGGATTGTTTCATGTGCCTGCGGTTTATTAGGCATTTAATTGGGGAATTGGCTAATGCCAGGCTAAAAATTGTTCATTCAGCCTTCTGGAAAATAGATCTAAAATTGCATTTATTTTTTTTTCCTCTCTCCCAAGCGATTGCAGAACACAATGGGGAGGTTTTGCTGGTTGCAGCCATCAGTTTGCTCTTGTGTAGAGCTGTTCAGCTCAGCTGTAACCAGGCAAATAAAAGGATTCAATTTGTTTTAAGCACGCAAAACAAGCCTCTGAAATTTGGGAAATTTCAGTTTCCTTGGTTTTTTTTTTAAAAACTGTGCATGGATTGAATGAACATTCAGTGTCAGGAATATTCATCCTTCAGTGAATGACTTTACAGCCACCTCAGCCATTCCTTAAAAGACCCAGTTCCAGGCAGAGCTGCTTATCTCCTGGGTAATAACTTGAATTTCTGGCTTTTTTATAGTCTCATCAGCAGGGCAAAGCCACGGGGTTGTTTGCAGTTTAATCCTCGTTTCCTCTGGAGGGTTTGGCTTTACTGGGATGGATCTGAGCGACGGGGCTGGCTTTATCTGTGGACAAGGGAAAATTAAAAAGCAGAAAGCTGGATGAGATGTGTCCAAAATGTTGTCCACAGATGGAATCTCGGAAACACACCGGATTTCTGTCCTTTTTTTTTTTTTAACAATTAAAAAGGCAAAATGAGGGAGTGCTGGCTTTGATCCTTCTGGCTCAAGTTTTACATCCATGGAGAGCATCAAACAGAGCTGGGGCTGTGGCTTTGGAATGCCGGTGTTACTGGATTTAGGAGCAGGGCAGAAGCAGGAGCAGCCCTCGAGAGGTTGGGTGGGAGCCATGGGGAAAAGAAAAGTATTCAAGTCCGGGCTGGGATTTGGGATTTGTTTGGGTGGTCAAGGTCCCGAAAGCCTCACGGACACAGGCTGGGCCTCTTGGAGAGGGAGCCAGGGGATGTGGAACTCCTTCCTTAAACCTCTGAGGGAGCTGACAGCCACACCCAGCACATACAGCACTGCTTGTCACTGCTCCCAGCTGGAGATTGGTGCTGGAGTCACCAGTGGTGGCTGTGGGGTCACCCTGGCCTGCACAGGGAAACTCTGGACGTCCTCACAGCAGCTCCTCCTGACTCCTGTCAAGGAGCGACGGATTTACCTGTGGCCAGCAGCTGCTGCTTTTTCTCTCCTCAAACTCCCCCTGACAGCGTTCGGGGTTAGCCCTGGGGCCGTGTGGCTGGGCAGCAGGAGGCCACCTCTGAGCCACTGTCACCCACAGCCACCTCCGGCCGAGGCTCACCAGCTGCCCCGCTCCTCAGGAGCCTCTGTGCTTGGCATCACTGGACACCCCTGCCAGGAGCTGGAACCAGATGCTCTTCAGGGTCCTTCCCAACCACTCTGTGCTTCCATGAGCTGTTCCATGGCCGAGAATCCCTACGGATCCCTGATCCCATGGGTTGCTCAGTGCTGATGGACCATGCCCACATGACACTGAACCGTGCCACAAATCAAGTCCTGCCGGATGGGAGAGAATTTTCTGAAAGTCCTTGCAAGGAGTTTCAAAGATAAACAGAGACTTTTCCTGGAGTTTCAGTGCTTCCAGATAGTTGTTTATTAAGTCTTATCAGAGGAACAGAGCCACTAGCGTGACCCAGGTACAGCATAGAGCACAGAAAGCAGGAGTGAAGCCTCTCTATCAAGATTTACACACCCTTTTAAAGATATTTTAACCAATAGTTACTAAAAACGTGCATTATTTTCACTTTCCTACCAATTGTTCAGTAACACGGGCAGGAACTGCGGAGTTCTCTATCCAATCAATCCAAACTACTTTTACTGCAGAATGTGGAGTAGTAGAAGAAGGAGAAGAAGGTTTAGAGAACAGCAACAATCCTCCATTTTGATCTTTTTTACTCTTACCTATTTACTACAAAGAGAAGCCCAAAACCTCTAAATTTTTCACCCTGTGACAATCTTACTCTGGGTTCCTACACCCACACCTTGGGGGTGCAGGTTTGGTGATGCCACACTTCCATTGAGATCCTAGCAGCTCCCATGGCATCATAACTTGGGGAGGGGAGGAAATAAATCTGATGATTTGGGCAGTTTTCCTTGGGTTACGAATGAAAGAGCTCGGCAGCACTTCAAAGCTCAGGGAAAATAAACCCTCGGCCGCTGCACTTGCTCTGGAATTGCTGCTTCAGGTCTTGCTGAGGGAGGTGGTTTCTCCTAAAAATGCCTGTGGGTTCCACCAAACTGTAAAGTCACCAGCCAGAACTGTGCCCTTTTGTCTTCCTGACGGAATCATCCCCCAGGGACAACATGGAGAGGGCAGTCACGTCGTTAGAGGAGAGAATTCAGATTCCTTGTTGGGATTTTGTGTGGATTAAGGGAAAATCAGATCCCTTTTTTCTCGCAGAGCTTTCTGCGTCTGCGCGCGGAGACCAGCAGCAGGGAGGCTCTGGGGTTGCTGTGGCAAACAGTTGGGGAAATAATAACACTGGGAGGTGTGAGGGGGTTTGTTTTTGGTGTCTGGGTGCCTGTCCCTGCTCCGTGGTGGCAGTGGAACGTCGGGGATGGGTTTGCTCAGTGCCTGGCAGGGGTTAATGCCCCGTTAAAAATAAACTCTGCGGAGGGCGGTGGCACGAGCTCAGCGGGATGTCACAAGCTGCTGACTCTGGCAGATGCCTCGTGGCTGTTTAATATCCTTGTGGCAAAAACTGGGAGCTTTTATGAGCGCCCCGAGAGCACTTGAGCTGTCTCAGCACGGAACAGGTCCCCCTGGGCTCTGTTTTTAGAGCATCACATAAAGACTCGACTCAATAAAGGGAGGTTCTCGTGTGTGCAAAGATATTTACAGGTCTGTGCTTTGGGATGTGGGTAAAATAACCTCAGTTCCTGCTGCAGAAAGTTATCCTGGCTGGGGGCTGTTCCTAGGATGGGGAAGTGGGAAAATTAGAGGTCAGGTTGCCCTGGGGATACGTCCAGCATTCAGTAGGTGCAGCTGCAATGGAAAAAAGCTGATTTGGGAAGTGCGTCTTGACGTGGGGAATGGGGTGTTTGCAAATGGCGGAGTTCGGAGAGAGAGAAACCAGAGGGCAAAAAGGTCTTTCAGTGAGCAACCAGAGGAACAGACCCCTTGTTTCACTTAAATGCAACTTTAACAATCAACAGCATACAGATGCTGAGCAATTCATCCATTTTTCGGTGTCAGAGGAGGAGGACCTGGCATTGGGAGAGGTGGATTTGTGTGGGATATTTGCATTTAAAGCTGTTTTGCCCCATGGGACACTCCCAGCCTTTCACTGTGGGAAATGAGAAGTGCAGCAAGGGAGAAACGAATCACTTTGCAAACCTAAAGGAGATGTTTTGAAGGGGGGGCATGGAGATAATGCCTTGGAGTGCGGTTTCCCAGGTGGTTTTGCAGCCTGTGCCAGCTGCCCTCTTATTTTACCCATATTCCCATGTATATAAAGCAGGATTTGATCCCAAATGGGAAACACAAGGTGTGACAGCTCATTTCCCTGCTCCAAACACGAGGGTGTTGGTGGAGGAAATCACAGAGAGTGCGAGTGAGGAGTTCTTCCAGCCAGGCTCTCACCTTGTGGGGAAATAGATGGGCTTTGCTGCCATGGAATAAGGGTTTGGTGAGAGGGTTTAAACGTCCCTGCCTGTGTTCAGGAGGCGCCCTAACGTGTGTGCCGTGGATATTCTGTGTTGCAGGACAGTAGTGATGCCCATTGCCAACGAGTTTGCCCCCGATGTTGTGCTGGTGTCATCCGGTTTTGATGCTGTGGAAGGGCACCCCACACCTCTCGGAGGATATAATCTGTCAGCAAAATGTAAGTGGGGGCTTTGCTGCTGCTGCTGCTGTCCTCAGGATTAAAGGACGGCATTCCCAGATTTCACTTTCCATGGCATTTCACTTTCCTATTTCAGATTTTCATTTCAATGGCAAAGCTTCCGTCCTTTTCCTTTGAATTCTCATGGCATTTATCTCTTCATAATGCATATTCTGGCCTGGCTGAAGCCTTAATAACTTTTCTTTTTTTGAAGCGTTGCTTATTTCAACTTTGAAATATTCAATATGGAATATTGTGTAATTTATTTGTAGCCACACATCTGCTGAATTAGAGAGTTCTACTGGCTTTAATATAAAATTGCAGAAAAAGGCAATACCAGCTGTAAACACTCTCATTGCTACCAAAAGTCCATTTCTTCCTCCAGGATGCCTTATTAAAATTTTGAGCTGAATATTTTTGCTCTCCACCTTTGAATTAATTACAGAGACCCACAAAAATCTCCTTTTTGCTTTGGGTCTGGGATGTTTTTGGGAGATGCACTGAAATCACCCTCCCCCCCACCAAGGTTATGTGGAGTTTACCTGGCTCTGTTTCATTCAAATTCATCCAGAGGACAGTTTTTCTTGCAAAAAAAGGTTTTATTACTATTTTTTAAGAGTTTGCTCCAGCCAGGAAAGTTGTTCTCTACAGTGAACTTTAAAACCTCGTAAGGGAGCTGAACCTATAAACTTTATATAAGAATAAAGCGCAGTAGATTTACAAGAGACAAGTTCCTTGAGATATCCAGAAACACTTGGGAAAGGGAAGGTCTTGTTTACCTGCTGGTTGAATTTGCTATGCTCTGCTTCTCTCACAAAACCACTTGTGGGATCAGCAGTGCGTGTTTCTCTCTGCCTGTTAATTTGTTAATTTGCCGACTCGCAAAGGGGTTCGCTCCAAAGCGGGGAGCGGGGATGGAGGGTAGAAATTCCCTGGCTTTTCCTTGGTTGGCTCTTCTTTTATTTTTTATTTAATTCTTCCTAGAGGGGGGAAGGTTGCTTTGAGGACACGTTTTTTAAATCCTGCCCGCTCGGTTCTGTTTTGTTTAAAGGGGGCAGAAATGTATTGTGTGTCATCTGATCAAAGTGCCGGGTGCCCCTGGAATTTTTATAGCGTATTATAGCCGGGAAGAGCCATCTGCTGAGAACGAGATGTCAAACCTAAATCTCTCTGGGGCACTGCACTGCTGCTCTCCCAACCCAAACTGTGCCGACTGCCCTTCCTCCCCCGCCGCAGCTCCCAAAGCAGCGCAGAAATCCGCCCCTTTCCCTGCTTCCAAAGGGAACCTTGGCTGCTGGGTTTAATTTGGGGTGCCGAGGGAGGGGTGGCAAGGGGAGGATGGTGGTGCTCTCACTGGGGAGAGCACCCCACAGCTCCATCTCAGGGCAGCCACGGCTGGAGTCGAGCGGCGAGCGCGTCGAAGCCCAACCTGGCTCGTGTTATGCGCTGAGCCCTTTCAAATCCCCGGTGGGTTTTTAATATGATGTAATTCCTCTCCCTAATTCTTTGATCCTTCGCCAGGAGCCCGATTCCAGCCACCACCTTTGCCCTTCTCCTGCATTTCCTCTGTTCCCTCGTTGCAGGCTTCGGGTACCTGACGAAGCAGCTGATGGGCCTGGCCGGGGGCCGCGTCGTGCTGGCCCTCGAGGGTGGCCACGACCTCACTGCCATCTGTGACGCCTCGGAGGCTTGTGTGTCTGCCCTGCTGGGAAACGAGGTACAGGCACCCCCAAAACCTCCTCCCCCCTGGGGTTTGGGCGTCTCATCCTCCCGTCTGCCAGGGTTCTGTCATTGTTTTGTGTCCTTCGGACACGTGGTGCTTTAAAGAGTGTTTGTTTTGTGCTTAAAAACCACCTGTGCTTTGCAGTCCCTGCGATGAGTGAAACAGCTAGGAATGGTTTTTTTGGGTTTGTTCTTGCTCCAAGTAATTTGCTTTGTGCTCTTTGAAAAACAAGCCTTTTAATTAATTTCTGAACTCGTTGTGCAAGCCTTCCCTTCTCTTTGCTCCCCTCTCTCGTCCTACAGCCCATGCCTGCTGCATGGGGCAGCTTGCTTGGCATGGTTTGCAGTTGGATTTTTTTCCCTGCAGTTACATTTTCTGTTTTCTGCACGTTGCTGTGTGGGAAAAGCTTCGGCTGTGTCAGAGGAATTGGCCAGAAAGGTTAGGGGGGGTGGTTGCAAGATGAGAGCAAGACAGAGAAGTACAGCAAGATTTTGGGTTCTGGAGAGCTCAGGGTATTTTCCTACAGAGAAAACTTTGGATACTCCATCTTTTCCGCCTTTTCCCCCCACTTTTAGTGTCAGTGGGATGAAAGATGCTACGTCTACACATCTTTGAAATCCTTGCAGGGATGGTGACTCCACCACTGCCCTGAGCAGCCTGATTCAATGCCTGAGCACACTTCCAGTGCAGGAGTTTTCCCTAATATCCAACCTAAACCTCCTCTGGTGCAACTTGAAACCACGTTTGTGGGTACGGTTAGTTTGGGCCAAGGTGCAGCACCAGAGAAGCTGGGTCTGTCTCCAGTGGGAGCTGGTTTCTGGGGAGGGTTGTAGTTCAGTGACCACCAGGTGTCTGGGAAGATGGAGAGGGAGCTCGGATCTGCGTGGACGTGTGGAGCAGTTTGACTTCCAGCCTGTTGGAGAAGTGCTCTGAAAGGGGAGGCCGGAGTAGCCAGGCCAAGAGAGAAACCAGCTGGGATTCATCAGAAGCATCTGCTTCCATCATCCAGCATCCCAGCTCCCCGTGTCCAGGGAGCATCCTGCTCCTTGTGCTTGGCCAGGCAGCTCTCCTAAGGCTCTGGGCACGGGGAATGGCTCCAGCCTGCACTCAGCCCTCGGGAGGCAGCATGGAGACAGGGGGGTTCCAGTGGTGGGGCACTGGCACAGGTTTCATAGAGAATCTGTGGCTGCCCCTGGATCCCTGGAAGTGTCCGAGGCCAGTTTGGATGAGATTTGGTTCAACCCAGGGTAGTGGAAAGTGTCCTTGCCCATGGCAGGGGGTGGGACTGGATGAGCTCTAAGGTCCCTTCCAACCCAAACCATGCTGGGATTCTGTGAGGTGTTTATTGCAGCAGCCATCTGCTTTAAGCTGTCACCACAGACAATTCCTCTGGCTCCATCCACTTCTGGGTGCAGGACGCACTTTGAAAGGGAAGCAGTGGGAATTACACCTGGAGGATGTCATTCCTCCTGCTCAACGTGCTCCTAGGTAAATAAGTGCTTGATCCAAGCCATGGATGTGTTTGGGAGTGTGAGGGTGTGGGGAGAGCTCAACACTCAGGGTACCTTGGGTGTTGTGAGCTGCCCGAGTGGTTTCATTGAGCAGAGGGAATATTGATACTTAAAGGTAAAACCCACTGATTATTTCAATCACAGCTACAAGGCACTTTAGGACACCTGAACCCAGACCTGTTCTCACTTGTCCTAGGTGGGCTGTGCAGATAGGATTTGATTCCCTGGCTTACCCACACATCAGAAAGCAGGAAGCACTCGTTTTATCCAGGTCTTTCCTCGAACCTTTTGAAGGCAGGGAAGTCGGGGGGCACGGCCGCAGCTCTGTGCCGCGGCCCTTTGATGCGGTTTGATGTACGGCGTGCCGGAGGATCCCGCCTGCACACACATGGACAGGCAGCTGCGGCCAGGGCGGCCTGCAGGGAGCTGGGCTGGCTCGGGAGCCGCCCGGAGCTGCACCGGGGCTGGTAGGAAATGAGGGGAACGGTGCCAGTCCCCCGAGCGTCGGCGCAGATCAAACCTCGCACGAGCGCAGGAGCCGCCTCCTTTCCTTTCCGACTGCCGGGAAATTGCCCCAGAGCTGGGCTGTGCAGCCGGTGGCTGCGCTGGGGAGGGGCTCAGGGCTGCCTGCACTGCTGTGGTGGCAGAACGGTGCAAAGCTCACGGGGCTTCAGTGGAAATCAGAGCTGGGTTTGGTGCAGGGAGAGACGCTCCTCTGCAGTCTGAGAGAGTTTGGGTTGTCCAGCCTGGAGAAGGCTCCAGGGAGAAGTCATCCAGTGCCCAAAGGGGCTTCAAGAGAGCTGGACAGGAACTTTGGACAAGGTCCTGAAGGGACAGGAAAAGGGGGAATGGTTTTAATCCATTTTAACCACAGAGGGCAGCATCAGGTGGGATACTGGGCAGGAATTGTTCCCTGGGGGGGTGGGCAGGCCCTGGCACAGGGTGCCCAGAGCAGCTGGGGCTGCCCCTGGATCCCGGGCAGTGTCCCAGGCCAGGTTGGACAGGGCTTGGAGCAACCTGGGATAGTGGAAAGTGTCCCTGCCATGGCAGGGGTGGAATGGGATCTAAGATCCCTTCCAACCCCCAGCATTCCATGACTCCATGATTCTGAGGCCTGCTGATGGCAGTCCAGACCAGTAAGCCACCATTCCTCTCCCATTACCCTGCAGAGCTGCTCAGTCCATCGTGGGCATCACCAGCCTCTGCCCTTCAAACAAGAAGGGAATAACAACCAGGTGCCTCATGCCCAGAGGGTTTTGCTCCCTTTTCCGCAGGCTGAGGCTGTTTGGGAGTGTTGTTTCAGGAGGAGGAGTGTGCTCTGGAATCAGGAACGTGCTTTGTCTCAGTGTCGACCAAGAGGCCTTGGAAAGCTTTTGCTTAAAGGCTCATCCAGGAATTGCTTTTGCCTTCACTTAATGTCATGCAGAAACCAGTTTGGAGCAGAACTATTTTTAGAGCGGAGAATTAATAAGAAGTGCAATCCATAATTACTAAATCTGGAATGCAGCATCCCGTGAAGTACCTATGGAATGGCTACCATGTGCTCATAAGAGCAGTCTTGGCTGCAGCTTCTCTTGGCTTTGAGCAGAAGTTAAACTTTGCCATAGATATTTTTAACTATTGAACTCTGGCTGTTCTTTGCTGGGGAACATCCCTGGTTGGGCCTTGAGTGCTGTTTTCAGCACAGTTAACAGCAGTGGACATCTCTTGTTCTGGACAGCCCACCTTGGAGGTTTGGGATGAATTCATTCACTCGTGGAGAACCTGGGAGGGCAGAGGTGTCTCCTCTTCTTGGCTTTTTCTAAAGGAAATCAAATAAATCCTAGAACATCCCTCCAGCAGTGCTGTCAGGCCTTTCCCTGGGATGGCACAGGCACGTTCCCACTGCAAAACTGACCCGTGGAAGATGGAATGGGATGAGCTTTAATGTCCCTTCCCACCCAAACCATTCTGGGATTCAATGGTAACATTTCTCTGGTGTTCCTCTCTCTCTCCCCCCAGCTTGACCCTCTTCCAGAGAAGGTTTTCCAGCAGAGAGCAAATGCTAACGCGGTGCATTCCATGGAGAAAGTCATCGAGATCCACAGTGAGTGCAGCCCCACCGACCCAGCTGGTTCCCTGGGGGGCACCCCGTGGGCTTCTCCATCGCTCTGCCAGCTCCATGTTCCCGTTCCCTGGCAGTCACTGCACCCTGAACTGGGTTTGTGCAGCCACAAACTGGTGTTGCTGGGGATGGAGCCATGCCCAGCAAGGCTTTAGTCCTTGAGGGGGAATTACAGAATGAGAGCACGGCTTAGGTTGGGAAAGACCTTCAGGATGGTCCAGTCCAACTGTTAACCCAACACTGATTAAAGCTCTCCAATCTCTGCTAAGGACAGACCGTGCTGTCATTAGAGGGTGTATTCTTTCTTCAAAAGCAATTACGTATCTCTGAATAACGCCAGTCTCATTGGGTGTTGTGGCACCCATTAATTAAGAGTAGATAGGCATGGAAGTGAAACAGGCTCTCAGGCACAGGCTGGGATTCTTGGCACGTCCTGAGCAGGGCCAGGAGCTGGACTCGATGATCCCTTTAGGTCCCTTCCAAGGATATTCTATGAACATTGCTGGAAGTTGTTGATATTTTAGGTTTATTTAGCCAAGAAAGTTAAAATCATTGTATCGAAACTTCTTTAGGAAATTCTTTCCTCTGGAGCCTTCCCTGTGGTCTTCCCCAAGCAAAAGGGTGTCAAACTGCTGACATAAAAAATACATTGGAGGTTGAAGCTTGGAGGTGATCTTGGAGGTCTTTTCCAACCTTAATGCTTCTAAATACACCTTGGACTTCTTTAGTCTTCGGTGATTTGCTCACTGAAAGCACGTGGCAGGATCCACGTGATCAGTAGCTGGATCCAGATCTGGACTGCATCCTTCCCTGTCCCACAGTTTTGGTAGAGAGACACTTCCAGGCACATTTGTCCTTAGGTCTGGAAGTTTCTGAGGGATTCGAGGTGGGAAAGGAGTTACTTTGTGAGCACCTAAGGCCCTTGGAGTGAGAGTCGGGATCAGACGAGTCTTCCCTGGGCAGTTCTGAGCCGGCGGCTGGGTTTGGGAAAGCAGGAGCAGTCATGGTGCCCTGATGGCCCTGTTGTCACCTCTCCCCCAGGCAAGTACTGGCATTCCCTGCAGCGTTTCGCCTCCACGGTGGGATATTCCCTGGTGGAGGCCCAGAAGTGTGAGAACGAGGAGGCGGAGACGGTGACGGCCATGGCATCGCTGTCGGTGGGCGTGAAGCCAGCGGAGAAGAGGTCAGTGGTTTTCCATCCATCTGTCCATCCTCACATTTCCGGCTCCGCTCAGGCACGAGGAGCCGCCTTCCTGGTTAATCCCGTCCCTTCAGCTACTGCTGCTGCGTTCCCCACATCCCCTGGCCTCTGTGGATTCCCAGAAGTCCTCCCGGGCTGCAGGAGAGCAGCAGAGCCATGAGCTCTGTGGCTGAGCCTTCTGCTCCGAGCGTGGCTTTGGACCACGAGAGGGAATTTATTTTGCTGTGGAAAATGTTAACGTTGCCCAAGTGCAAACAGATTGTCCAGAACCCCTTTGTGGTGGCAAGTTTAATTCCAGGTGAGCCAGCTGATCCGAGCTGGCGGGGTGGGAAGGTGATGGGAACATGAGGAGTGAGACTTGGCACCACACATTGTCCAACTATGTCATGCCCAACCCTCTTTTCTCTCTCCCCACCCTCTCCGACCCTGCCTGGCTGTGCAATCCCTCAGACCTGAGGACGAGCCCATGGAAGAGGAGCCTCCCCTGTAGCATCCACCTTCGAGCTGGAGTTCTCCTGTCTGTTCGTCTTCGTCTTGAAGCTCTGCCAAGAAGCTTTCTCTTGTTACTCCTGCGTCCTGTCGCGGTTATTTCCCGAACACGGAAGGACAGCCAGGTGTAAAGCAAAGCAAGCGACACAAAAATCAAATCTCTCCGCATCTTTGAGTCTCTTTTTGCCGAAAAACCGCTGGTGAAGAGCAGCAAAGGACTGACACGTTGGGCACTCTTCCTCTGGTCCTCACCGGGAGCGGAAAGAGGAACGACGCCCGGGAAGTCTTTGGCAGAGTTGCCAAACAAAAACAAACAAACAAACAAACAAAACACAAGAATAATAAAGAAATCAAAGATTCAGCAACACAAATCAAACAAACCTTAACGTAAAACTGGTGCTTACAAAGTTGATCACCCACAACTGAGCAATCTCCGCTTGAACCACTCGACCCATCGTGTACTTTCATTTCTTGGATATTTGGAAATGGCTCTTGCCTGCCTGTGAGTCAACGACAGCTCTTGTCGGAACGGGAACGTTGGGAGATGATGGTGAATTTTTAACGGGGAGGGACAGGGAACAAGGGACTCATCTGACACCTAAAGGAAAGGGAAGGAGAAGGGGGGGGAACGGTAGCCCGGATGGAGTCGGCTTTATTGTCTCCAAAGCCATCTGAAGATGAGTTTGTGCCTTTTTTTTTAATTGATGGATTTGGTGCAGCTGGATTTTCTGAAGTTTGAGGAACAATGCCTTAAGTAAAAATTAATTTAAAAAAAAAAAACAACAAAACACACACACACACAAAAAAAAAAAAAAAAAGGAAAAAAAAAGAAAAAAAAAAAAGAAAAAGAAACCACAAAGAACACAGCAGTTCCTGAATATTTTTCCTCTGGTTGGGAAAGCCAAGGACTGCCATCAGGAAGGAAGACTTTTTGGCTTGTGCTGGCATGATGGTGGGAAGCAGGCATCAGCTGAACAGAGCGTCTCCAAAAACTGTCGACAAGTTTGGATTTGTTTTGTTTTCTTTCATTGCTGTTTCAGAGAAAAAAAAAAAAAGGAAAAAAGGAAAAAAAAAAAAAAGGAAAAAAAAAAATTAAGGTAGTTGCCAAAAAAAGTGGCAAATACTGTTGGGTCTTTGAAATTCAACCATTTTTAACAACCAATTTTCAAATGTTTTCTCTCTCTTCTACATTATCTAGTAATTGAACTTATCAATTTGGTTGTCGAAGCATGTATTAGACACAAATGCAGGTTTTAAGACTGGAATGCTTTTTATGAAAAGCAACTAGCATGAGATATTGCTTAAATTGTTAGGTATAAATATATATGTGTGTATAATGTATATTCCAAATGTATTCCAAGCTTAGAAACCGGATTCCTATGAATTATTGAGAAAAATATTTATGATGCATTTATAGAAAACCAGAAAAAACTATATGTAATAAATGCATACTCTTAACAGTAGCCATTGGAAGCTCCCTAGGGACAGATTTGGGAATTGGAACGTCAAAGGTGCTTTTGGAAAAGGATCCAGGTTGAAACTCGAGGACTTTTCAGGCGACAGGTTGGGAAGTTTTTCAGAAAGCCAACACTTTAGCCACTGGGCAACTACCCTAAACATTTGTATTTTAATTTAAGGTTTTTAGTTGTGATCCTTTTCTAACAAAAACGAGAAAAAAAAGAGTTTTTTATAGCAAAGACGCTGAATTTGCTGTTAATTTTTATATGGATATTTCCTGAAACCCTCCGGAAGCCTTGTTTGTGTGACTCTGACATTTCTTTTCCATTTGGCAGGTTTCCTTTCCGAACGGCAATAGCATCTAAACCTTTCTTCCTCCCTCTTTTCTTGCTTGTACATGGATTTTCCTTTTTTTTTTTTTATTTTCCTTAATTTTTTTTTTTTTTTTAATTTTTTAATTTTCCCTATGATTTTCTCTCCTTTTTCCTCAACTCTTTTGTACAGTGAGCAGCTTTCTGCAGGTGTAAGGAACTGTGGGCAGACCGACAGAGTTTATTTTTTTCTGGGAAAGGGGGCGGTTTTTTACCGAGGAGGAGGAGGAGGGACCGTGATGGGCTCTTTTGTGTGCCGATTCCGACTGTATATTTCCTCAGCTCTCTTGTCGTAGCTCTGTAAAGAAAATAAGGAATTTTCTTACCTGGTAGCACTCGGTGGGCGATGCCTTTGTCCGGCCGTGGCTCCTGGCGCTGCCTGCCCTCGGCAAGGCCCGTTGGACACTCCGGGACCACTGGCGTTTTCTCTCCGCCGGACACGCCCGCAAACTCCCCACCTCCTCTCTCCCTCTTTTTCTCTCCTCTTCTTCTTCTTCTTCCCGGCGCTGGGAGGGGTTTTAGAGGTCTTTTTTTTCTGCCCCCCACCCCGAGGAGGTCGTTGCCTCCCGGGAAGGCCGCGAGCCCTGCCACGGAGAGCGGAGCGTCTTGGGTGCCCGCTCCCAGCAGTGTAGGACAGCACATCCCTCTTCCCAGCGCAGCTTCCCCCTAACCACCCTGCTTCCATCCTCTTCCCACGGTGACTGGCGGGGCCGCTTCCAGTAACTTCTGTTCTTTCCAGTTCTCGAAGCAGCTGCTTTCATTCCGTTCAGGACTCGCTGGCGGGAGGAATCGGGAGCGTAACCCCACGCGTGAGCGAATGCAGGAGGCTTTTGTTTCCTTCCTCGATTTCTAGCGCAGTTTCAAAACCAGACACTACAGTATTTGAGTTGTGCAGACCCAAGTACATCCTAGAACCCCAAAAGCCCCGGTTGCAAGGCTCGTCCTCAGCATATCCTAACCCTCCCCCCCCCCCCATCCTGGGGATATTGTGGTTTGGGGTCTTTGTCCATCCGACCACGCTGCTGCTGTGATCCCAAATCCATCCGGCTGCCGAACCTGGTGACTGGCGTGGGGTTTTGCTCCCTGTGCCGTGGGCAGTGCCCCTGTTTACACCTCCCTTTGTGTTGTCAGCTCTTCTCCGGAAGGTTTTTGACATTTCTCCTCCCGGTTCGTGGCAAAGCTTTTTCCTTCCTTTTTGCGTTCCCGGGAGCCACCGGCCGACCGTGCTGAGCTGGTTCCTTTGGAAAATCCGGAGGAGCTTGTCGGGATGCCACCTTCCTTCCTTCCTTCCTTCCTTCCCTTCCATCCTTGACCTCAGCTTTTTTGCCGGGGTGGAAAGATTTTTCCCGAGCCGTCAGAGCTCGTCTCCTCCAGACTCCCGGCGACGTGGATTTTGTTTCGCAGCATCCCCCTCTTCCCTGGGAACGCTCTGCCCTGGGGCGTGACCTTCCCTGGGGATGCTCTTCCCCGGGGATGCTTTCTGGGGCCGGCGCAGGCACAGAGAGAGGGGAGGGAGCCGTCGTTTTGAGGCTCTCCAGGGTTTTTTTCACCTTTTTGAGCCATTAAAGCTTCTTCATTTCAGATGACTTTGCCACGGGGCGGCCGTGCCAGTGGGGCGGGAGCCCGGGATGCTCCCGCACCCAGCACGTGCTGCCCAGGGCATCCTTTGTACCTGCTTGGGAAGAACAGGAACATCTTTCAGTCCTCTTTACAGTGAAGTGAGGCCCAGTTTGCAGTACACAAGTAACCATTGGGGGGGGGGGGGTTGTTGGGGTTTTTTTTTTGGGGGGGGGGTTTTTGTTGGTTTGGTTTTTTTTTTTTGTTGTTACTTTCGATACAAAACATTCCTTTTTTTATTAGTGACGGTCATGTATTCATTCCATTCTTCCTTTTGTAAACTTTTTTGGGCCCACGTTCTTTTACGGGCATTGATATATATAAATATATATATATAAATATATATGAATATATTTTTTTAAGTTTCCTACACCTTGAGGTTGCATGGTCTGTAAGGTTGGCATGTCTTTATATTGTATACAGATTTTGCACGCCAAACTGGCAGCTTTGAAAACGATAACAAGAAAAAAAACAAAAACAAAAACAAACAAAAAAAATTATAAGAGGTGGTTTGGGGGTTTTTTTGGGTTGGTTTTTGTTTTGTTTTGTTTTTATATTGGTTTTTTTTTTCCTCTCGTGGCATTTGCGGAGACTAAAGGTTGGGATGTTGTTGTCACACACACACACACTCACCCACGCAGCAACACACAAAGGAAGGAGAGTGGGAATTCTTTTTTTTTTTTTTTTGGAGTCTTACTGAACTTAATAAGAAGAAATTGTGCTTTTTATTGTTAAAAAGAGTAAATAAAGGAAAAAAAAAAAAAGGACTACTTAAACATTTCTCATTTTAAGAAGAAAAGAAAAAAACTAAGACGTTTATCTAGCACTTGTGACTTACCAATAATAGAGTTTATTGTATTTATGTGGAAACAGTGTTTTTAGGGAAACTACGCCGAACACACCAAGTAAACTGCCTGTGTCATTATTATTATTATTATTATTGTTATTATTATTATTATTTCCCTTTGGGTTGGTGTTTTTGCTTTGATTTCTCGGCTGGGTGGGGAGGTTGGATGCATCCCTTGTGTCAACACACGGAGTCGTTCATTCCGAGGAGCCGGACGGACGGACGGACGGGGAGGACTTTAAGGAGTTAACTCTTCAGCACAGCTGCGTTAACTTTTTTAAGAAATTACTTTTACATGATGTATTATTGCTCGGTTTCACTTTAAGCAGTCGTGTACTGTGCAACACTGTGGTTTAAAAACGAGACTTTACAGCGAAAGGCAAAACGTGTTTCTTCATTGTCACGAAGTTGGGCTCGTTCTCAGCTCATCTTCACTTTGTCTTTGATATTGATGATGAAAAAAGAAAAAAAAAAGGTATCCTATTGAAAGAAAATAAATTAACACTTTTTCTGTGCTCCATAGTGGAGGCGCTATTTTCCAATTTATGAGGATGACAAACTTATATATATAATATATATATAAAAGTGGGGGCGGGGAGGGGGGGGGGAAGGGGTTGAAACATTATTCACCCGAGAGCTTATTACAGATATGTAGTATCAAAAAGTTGTAACTATATTATATTCTACTTTATACCTATACATGCTCAGTATGACGTCACCATTGGTAGCAGCTACCGGTTTACGCTGTAATTTAGACACAATTTCACTCTTATTGTATGGACCCTACTTTCAGTGATGGTAGCATTCTTTGTGCTCGATTTCCCGATGGTCCTTTCTTTTAAATCGGTGGAGTTGGAATATTTTTTCTCATTCTTGTTTTTTCTTTCTTTGGTTTTCTTTTGTTTTTATTTCATTTTCCTCTTTTTATTTCGTTTTACCTTTTTTTCTTTTTTTTTTTTTTACTGGCCAATGGTGTCTTTCTCTGACAGTACCGACTTCAATTTCAACTTTATTAGGAGTCCAGTATTTTGTACCACATTATGACAACTTGTTATTCTTGTGGTGTAAATAAAAGAAAAAAGTTAATTATAGTACCACCCAGGTTTCTGCTGCTGATCTTCTTTCCTTCCTTTTCTGGAATGGGACGTTTCATCTGCTGGGTTCTTGGTGTCCTGGAGGGGGGTCTCGGTGCCAGAGTGGCTTTTTTGAGAAAAATACACCCGTGTCTACCTCGGGGTGTTCATGGAAAAGTTCCCAGAGCTTCCCAGTTCCTTGTGGCTCCCAGGTGCGTGTTGAAAAGTGCCTGCAAAACAAAAATTGAGTTTCCAGGTGAAGCAGCTCCACCTTTATACCTTTCATGGCCTTTTTCAGAGTGTTTTCCCTCTAATTGGCTTCCTGGTTGTTCCTGGAGCCCCCTGAACCCTCCAAAATCCAGCTGCCCCATGTGCATCGCCTGGAATTGTCCTCTGCTCGCGGGGGAAGAGGCCACACTCCAGTTCTGGGCTCCTTCCAGTGACTCCCAGGAGAAGCAGCCAGGTTGGTGTTCACGGGCTCTGCAGGGCTCCTCGTGGGAGGGGCAGGGGGGAACTCACAGGGAGAACTTGGGATCATCACAATTCCCTCAGCAGTGAAGCTGCTTCAGCACGATTCATGGGAATCATGGAATGGTTTGGGTTGGAAGGATCCAGGATGTCCCATCCCATCCCATCCCATCCCATCCCATCCCATCCCATCCCATCCCATCCCATCCCATCCCACCCCCTGCCATGGGCAGGGACACCTCCCACTATCCCAGGCTGCTCCAAGCCCCAGTGTCCAGCCTGGCCTTGGGCACTGCCAGGGATCCAGGGGCACCCACAGCTGCTCTGGGCACCCTGTGCCAGGGCCTGCCCACCCTCCCAGGGAACGATTCCTTCCCAATATCCCATCCAGCCCTGCCCTCTGGCACTGGGAAGCCATTCCCTGTGTCCTGTCCTTCCATCCCAAGTCCCTCTGCAGCTCTCCTGGAGCCCCCTTAGGCTCTGAGGTCTCCCTGGAGCCTGTATTTGTGGCAGATGTGGGTGTGGTGATTGTTTTAGGACCATGATCTGGGGCTTCCTCCAAGCCTGGCTGGGAGGGCACCTGCAGCTCCCTTGAGCAGAGCCAGGGGGGCTCCTCTGGGCAGAAGGCTGGGAAGGGGCTCGCAGGAGCTGGGGGAGCTCCTTTCTGGGAGTGAAATCCCACTGCTGGGCGATCCAGCTGAGGCAGAGGCCTGGTTTTGGGGGGTGGGGGCTGTTTCAGACATGATCCCAGTCCCTGTGCCAGGCATAATCTCACCTGGAATGCTCTGAGCTCACTGTGGGCACAGGGACACAAACCTGAGGGGAGGGAGGGTTGAACTCGAAGCTATGGCACCTGCTGCTTTAGCCATGGGGATTTTTACAGCCAGAAATCTGTTAATCCCAAGGAAAACAGCATCGTCCTGCAATGAATGTGATCCAACACCATTCTGAGGTGGTTCCCTCTTGGCTCCTCCGATGTGTGCCCGTGGCTGGGTGTGAGGGATGGATGCCTGGCCTGGCACTGGGGTGAGTGATGCCCCACACCCTTCCCAGGGTTCTCCCAGGGTTTCATTTTCTTCATTTCACTTGTTTTCCTAATATTTTTGAAGGAGGAAGAGGCAGCTTCTCCCTCTGGGCAGCAAGTCAAGGCTCTGTGCTTTAGATGGATGTCTGTGGCAGTGGGAGCCCTGCAGGGGGAAGAGCAGGGTCCAATATTAAATGTACAACCTGAGCACACGGTGGGCAGGAGTTCAGTCTGTGCCAGCAAAATGTCCTGGATTTATGATGGGGTTTGGATCTGTGTGGAGTGGAAACTTTTTCCTAAAAAGTGCTGGTGCAGGGTTCATCTCTTAGGGGGTTCTCTGAAGCTCTCTGAGGGACCTGGGAACTCATTTGTTTCCCCTGCCTGGATCTGATGTGTCGGTGTCACTGCAACTTTGTCTCTGCAAAGTTGTCCTGGGATAGAGAAAATGCTTGGAAAAATAGCATGTGGGGTGAAATTCCAGGGGATGTCAAAGGGACTGGGAGTTCCTGGCAGGGAGAGGCTGGGAAGTGCTTCCCACTGCTTCCCTGGAGGAAAAACCTGTGATAATTGATGGAAAGGTGCAGTAACAGGGTCACGTCCAGGAATTTAAGAGCTTTCTGTCTGGGTATGGGAGGAAAAGCCAAAGCTGGCCCAAGGAAGGAGAAAGTTCATGACAAGAGGGACACGGAGGGGCTGGAGCGTGTCCAGAGAAGGGAACAGAGCTGGAAAGGGGCTCAGCCTGGAGCAAAGGAGGCTCAGGGGGAACCTTGTGGCTCTGCACAAGTCCCTGACAGGAGGGGGCAGCTGGGGGGGGAAATCGGGCTCTGCTGCCAGGGAACAGGGACAGGAGGAGAGGGAACGGCCTCAAATTGCACCAGGCGAGGAATTAGGGAAAATGTCTTCCCTGAAATGGTGGCCAGACCTTGGAATGGGCTGTCCAGGGCAGCCACCACCCCTGGAAGGGTTCCAAAAGCGGGCAGGTTGTAGCCAGGCCCTCACTCACTCCCTGCAGCAGGATGGGAGAGGAAAGGAGAGGAGAGGGAGAAGTGGGAAAGCTTGTGGGTCAGATGAGGACGGGTTAGAAAGTGCAAGGGCCGGGGGGTCGAGCAGGAAGAAAAATCCAAGGGAAGGGCTGGCAAACCATCCCTGAATGGAAAGCGGCTGCTGCAGGAGCTGCTCAGGGAACAAACCTCTGGAGGCGCCTGAAATCCAGGGCTCCCCAGCAGGGCTGTTTGCAGAGCAGGAGAGGATGAGTTTTAAGGACTGTGGGAGTGCTAAAAACGCAGCTCCCCGGGGTGTGGGGAAGGCACAGTCTGCCTTTTTTCCAGCAGCACAAGCTGGCAAAGCCAATTCCTGCTGAGGATGGGGAATAGATTCCCGTTTCACAGCTGTGCTAATGGAAGGCCTCAGCAGGAACAGAGCAAATGCCGCACTAATTACGGGCTCTGAGGGAAAGGATCCTGCCTGGGGGACACACAGAGGTGTCTTCTGGATGGCCACGAGGGAAGAGCAAACCTCTGCCCACGTTTACAGCAAATGGAATGATTCAGTGGCAGAGGGAAATGTTTTGGGCCAGGCCTTGAGGGAAGGTGGTGGCGCAGGCTGCTCTCTCCAGGGCTTCTCTGCCTGGCCAAGCTGCTGCTCCTTGGAAGGGAGTGTAGGAGGTTGAAACAAAAGCACCCCAAAATCTCACTCCTGCACAGCAAAAGTGGGGAAAACACTTCCTGTGTAGGTTGGATCGCACAGCCGGAGCATCAGTGTGCACCAGCCACAGACAGGTGCCCTTTATCTGATTTATTACCCGTCTTTTGAGCCTTTTGCATCTATTTTTTTTATCAATTCATTCCCCTGCCCCAAGGAGGAAGGTTTGGAATCACAGAATCACAGAAAGGGACTTTAAAGATCATCTTGTTCCACCCCCCGCCATGGCCAGGGACTCCAAATTCAGTGCAATTAAAGAGGGGAAAAAAAAGGCTTTTTACTGTATTTAGGAGGATGAGGGTGCAGACAGAACTGTGCATTTGTGCTGTATCAAGGCACAATTATCCAATGGTCACCAGCTTCAGAGCGCCTGCAGGAACAAGAAACCTGTTTTCCATTAAATCAGGCAGGGGACGGGGAGCAATTCCTGGGCTTTAAAGGTGATTAAATACCCAGAGTCCTCGAGCGAGCTTTCAGAATTTCACTCTTCAATTACAGGTTCGAGTTTGAAAGGGGGGGGAAAAAAAAAATTAAAGAAAAAAGAAGAATTCCCTCCTTCCCCACCAGCACAGAGCAATTCCTGCAATCCTCCCCCAATCCCCGTGGATAACGCAGCCAGCCCAGGCTTAGCAGCTGCCTTTGAGCCGGCTGGGTTCAGCCGCTGGTGAGCGGCAGGAATTTCTGGAGCCCGTTTATCCAGGAGGAGGTCCCGGCCCCCAGCCCAGCCCAGCCCAGCCCAGCCCAGCCCAGCCCTGCCCTGCCCAGCCCAGCCCAGCCCAGCCCAGCCCAGCCCAGCCCTGCCCTGCCCAGCCCAGCCCAGCCCAGCCCAGCCCTGCCCTGCCCTGCCCTGCCCAGCCCAGCCCAGCCCAGCCCAGCCCAGCCCTGCCCTGCCCTGCCCAGCCCAGCCCAGCCCAGCCCAGCCCAGCCCTGCCCTGCCCTGCCCTGCCCTGCCCAGCCCAGCCCAGCCCAGCCCAGCCCAGCCCTGCCCTGCCCTGCCCTGCCCTGCCCAGCCCAGCCCAGCCCAGCCCAGCCCAGCCCAGCCCAGCCCAGCCCTGCCCTGCCCTGCCCTGCCCAGCCCAGCCCATCCCTGGCAGTGCTGCCCCGGGGCTGCTCCCGAATCGTTCTGTGCTGCAGCAGGAGGAACAGCGGGAGCGAAAGGGATGGGAAAAGTGGCTTTGGGAAAGGTGGAGAGAACTCCGTCTGGGAAAGGGAGGGAAGCTGAAGCGGAGACGGGGTGGGGGAAAACTCCGCTGGGAGCATCCCGAGCACATCCCGAACCCTGCCAAGCCTGGGGAGCAGAGGGAAGAGGGGCTGCATCCCCCAGCTGTTTTTAGGGGATGTCTGCAGGATGGGGCAGCCAGGTGCCCAATCGCAGCTCCGAGGGATGCAGCCTGGGAGGAGGATGAGGAGGAGGAGGCTGTGGAATACCTGCACACCCAAGCCACAGAGCGGCTTCCTGTAGCTCTGGCTGGAAGCTCAGCCAGGCCTGCCTGGTTCCCCCTGGGCTGGTGGATGGTGGCCCCTGACTCGCTGGGACACTTTCCCTGGTTCCAGGGGACAGGGGATGCTCAGCCTGTGGCTGGTGAGGCGGCTCCGTGATGGGGATAACAAATTGCCTTGGCCAGGTGGATCTGCTGGGCTCCAGCAGGGCCCTGTGCTGTGCCAGATCCCGGGAGTGCTGAAAACGAGACTGGAATTGAGTTATTCCGGGCGAGCTGCAGGCTAATTCCTCTTTCATCTAAAGCCTTCTTGTGTTTGACCTCTCTGCCCTTTATCTGCGACGGGAAATTTGATTTGCACTGTTATTCCAAAACAATTCCTCTCGCTCCCCTTTGTGAGGCAAGAAAGGCAGGACTTAGGGCTTAAGTATCCAGGGCTGCTTCCCAGCTCTGTGGTGGGGAGGCTTGGAGGGGGATGGAAGGGAGAGGAATCCAAGCAGGGCAGGGAAGTGTCTGCAGGTTCCACCTGGGCTCCTCCAGAGCGCATCTCGGATCCGCTCTGGAGACAGCTGGAGCGGGCCCTCATTCCCAAGGATCCTGGCTCCCCGTGCTGGTGCTGCCGGGCCGCTCAGCCCGTCCTTCCCGGGGCAGGGCCATGCAGCTCCCCGAGCTGAACCCTGCTGGCCTTCTGTCTGGAGGCGGGGAAGTCACTCAGGAACACGGAACTTGGCGGCTCCCAGCAGTCGGAAGACATGGTACCTTGGATTTATCGTGGAATCATAAAGGTTGGAAAAGCCCTCTGAGAGGCCTGAGTCCAAGCATTCCCCCAGCACTGCCAAGCCCACCACTGACCCGTCCCCACGTGCCACATCCACGTGGCTTTTAAATCCCTCCAGGGATGGGGACTCCACCACTGCCCTGGGCAGCTGCGCCAGTGCCTGGCCTCCCTTTTTAGGGAAGAGATTTTTCCCAATATCCAACCTAAGCCTTCCCTGAGGGACTGACGTGGCAGTGGCCTGTGTCAACCATGGGTGCAGGACAAGCAGAGGTCATGCCAAAACCCTGAGGGCTTGCAGGAGAGGTGGAGATGGATTTTATTCCTGCCATGTGGAGCCCCATCCTTCTTCCCTGTGAGGGTGGGCAGGCCCTGGCACAGGGTGCCCAGAGCAGCTGGGGCTGCCCCTGGATTCCTGGCAGTGTCCAAGGCCAGGCTGGACATTGGGGCTTGGAGCAGCCTGGGACAGTGGGAGGTGTCCTTGCCCATGGCAGGGGGTGGGATGGGATGGGCTTTGAGGTCCCTTCCAACCCAGACCTTTCTGGGATTCTCTGATCCTCCTGGGCAAAGCTGAACCATGTGGACAACCTGGATTAAGGTACCTCTGGAGATGTCCAGGTGAGTTTTTGCTCTTCCCCCTTCTCCTACTGCAGGACAGGTTTCTCCTCCTCCCTTGCCCTATCTGAAAGAGGTTTTGCCTCGCTCATCCTCAGCTCTGGGATTTTGGGGAATTGGGAGATTCACAGCAGAGCAACTTCCAAAACAAGGAAATGAGAAGTTGTGGCAGAAATGCTCTGAAAGATGCCTTGGCTGGCAGTGCTCAGGGGCAGCTCTCAAAGCAACATCTTTCTAAAGAAGCTTAAAAATAATCTCCCAGCTGTGCTTTGGGTTGGGTTTTTTTTAATTCTCTTGCCCCTTGGGCACGATCAAAGCTGTGAGCTCAAAGGAACATGTCGTATTTTGGCTGGTTGCTGGAAAAGCCAAGAGGAGCAGGAGGAGACACCCTGGCTGCCACCAAACCCATCTGTTGGCTGAGCAGCACCACACTCGTCCTGCTGGGTGCCTGGGGAGAGCCAGCTGGAGGCTCAAGTGCTTTCCCAATTTTTAGCTGGATTTTCTTCCTTTCCAGACAACTCGGACTGTGCTTGGAACCTGTCTGGCAGCGTTTGGCTTCCTGCCTGCTTGGAGCCAGGGCCTGTGGAGATTAATGACATGGAAAATGAGGAATGCTGGCCGTAAAACTCTGTGGGGAAAAGGCAGCTTAGGGAGGCAGCCTCTGGTGAGGTGTGTGGCTGCTTCAGGGCTGGGGTTTGGGGAGGCCAAGGCTCTGGCAGCTCTTCTAACAGGATTATTGTCCCCATCCCTGGCAGTGCCCAAGGCCAGGCTGGACATTGGGGCTTGGAGCAGCCTGGGACAGTGGAAGGTGTCCCTACCCATGGCAGGGGGTGGAATGGGATGGGCTTTAAGGTCCCTTCCAACCCAAACCATTGTGGGATTCTGGGATCTTTAAAAAAAAAAAAATCAACTCATGAAGGGGCTGGAGCGCCTTGGGTACAGCAAATCCTTCCCTTCCCCTCCCCTCCTGAAGGAAATGATCCGGGTTTCTGCAGGTGAGGACCTGTTTGGGATATCTGAAGGGGCGGGCTGTGGCCTGGCTGTGTTCAATCAGCTGGAGAGCAGGGGTGCTGGGTGAGGCAGCCCCTCCAGACTGGCCCCACCAGCTCTCCCAGCGAGGAAAGGGAGTCCCATTCCTGGCACAGCAGGAAGGCTCAGCTCCAAATCACCTCGTGCAGTGCTGACAGGGCAGGGTGATCAGGCTGGGAAGGGCCGCTCTCACACCAGTGAGAAACCAGCGCCTCGGGAAGCTGCAGCCACGATGTCAGCGCTGCTTCTCCTCGAGGCTGAAAGAGGAGAGCTGCTGAAATGCAGCTTCCCAGGCCTGTTTGTGCCCAGACAAACCTCCTCTCCAAGGGGAAAATCCCCTGGGTGCAGGGGCATCCCTCCAGCAGGCAGCTACGGTTCATTCCCAGCAGGGGAGAGGAAACCCGTGAGGATTGTATCCGGAATTTTCCGTGAGCTCTGTTCCCATGAGGGTCCCCCTGGACCTCCCTGCACCCTGGGACACCCCCCTTCACGTGTGCATGGGCTTCACCTCCTCCTGGATTCTGCCTGCAATCCGTGCAGCACGGGAATTCTGGGTCATGAAAAGGGGTGGCCTATGGGAAGGATCCCTAAATCACGCTGGAACTGGCATCCTAAAGCCTTCAGGCAGCAGGGGCAATGCCAGCACCCCCTGACTCCTGCCAGAGCTCTGGCTAAAGAAGAGGAGAGAGCCCTTCAAGAGTGGCCGTGCCAGGAGCCTTTATTCATTACAAAATTCACCTAGGAACGTTCTATTCATTACAGAATTCACCTAGGAACGCTCTATTCATTACGAAATTCACCTAGGAACACATTTGAGGCCTTGTTGTCCTAAAAGAAGGGGCCTGGTTGCCTCTTGCTGGAGCAGGGCAGCTTGGCCATGGCCAGGGAAGGAGGATTTGAGGCGGGGCAGCAAAGCTGGAGGAGGGATCCATGGTTTGGACAAGGGAAGAGGGAAAAGGGGATTTCCAGCTGTTTGTGCTGCCTCTCTCCAGCGGGATGGGTGAAACGGGGCTGCAAAGCCACGTGTCTGATCTGGAGGGGAAGGAGCAGCAGTGCCACAGCTCAGGGTGGGGCCAGCTGGGTTCTCCTGGTGTTCCCACCCCCCTTTATCCAAAGGGAGAGACAAACACTGCCTTCCCCCCTTTCTCCCTGTCTTAGGCACAGCTCCCAGCCTGTGCAGCGGTGGCAGGCAGCAGGCCCAGCCCCTGGCTCAGAAGAAAAGGTTTTCCACGTTCCTCCTGCAGTTTTACCTCTCTGCTGGTCCCTAAAGGCTGTCCCTGCGCAGCTCCAGCCCGGAGCATCCCTCGGAGTAGGGGCAGGTACGTGATTTTGGGGACCCTCCACACCTCCTGCCTGTGCTTCCCAGCATCCTGCTGGGGCGGTGGATACAGGGATGAGCCGCAGCAGCGCTGGAGGAGCTCGGGGGGCAGGGATTTAGGATGCTGGGGCACTTTCTGATCGTGACCCTGTGAAGGTGTGGGAGGAGGGACGGGGCTGTTTGAAGTCCCAGCCGCCTATCTTCCCTTTCCAGCCCCTTGAGCCGAGGCTGAGCTTGATGAAATCAGCATTTCCTGGCTGGAAGCGGGGTGAGGACAGGCTCGGTGCTCCTGTGGCACCCACGGCAAGCAGCAGCGTGCAGCATCCCCACCCTGCAGGGCATGGATGTGGGCTTTGGCCTTCGGATTATTTCCTTCAACCCAGCCCAGGGCAACAGGACAAAACCCGGTGGGGAGGGAAGATGAGGCTGAATGAGTCTTTAGGTGGGGAAAGGTGGCAATCACCTGGAAAGAAGGAAAATAGACACGTGTATTTATAAATGTATGTATTTAATATACATAAATATAAATAAAATCTGACCCAGCCCTGAATTTTTCTGGCAGGGAAGCAAAATTCGTGAGGAAATACAGCCCAGGCTGCAATTCCTCATTATATCAGTGAGAGCCACGTTGCTGGGGCCAGTAAATCTGCCAGATGGCAACGAGGGGGGATTAGGTGGGAAGGTGGGGCCCTCAGGAGGGTGCTGTGCGTGCCCTCCCCCAGCCCCTGGGCACCCCACCTTCCTCATTAAGGAATGTTAATCACCCCAAAGTGCTCCCAGAGGTTTGTTTATAATAAAACCTTTACGGTGCTCAGAGGTTTGGGGTTTATTTTTCCTTTCCCTGTTGCATGGGAAGGGTTGGGAGGGATGGCAGCTCCAAGGAATGTGGCTGCCCCATCCCAGACAGGCTGGATGGGGCTTGGAGCAACCTGGGGTAGTGGAAGGTGTCCCTGCCCCTTTTCCAGGGATGTTCAGAAATTTGATCTTTCCGGGATCGCTGCCCTTGCCGAGCAGGGTGGGCAGGGAATGGGCTCAGGAGTTATCTGGGACCCAGACAGATCCATGCCTCTTTAATCCCCGAAATCTCGTTTGCTTGAGTAACCAGCCAGAGGCTGCCAGGCCAGGCTCAGTCCCAGCTGGGTGTTGGCTGCCCCGTGCTCTGCAGAACTCGTGACACATCAAGGAAAGGCCTTTTCAACGAGCAGAGCTAAATAGAAGACTGAAAAAAAAAAAAAAGAAAAAAAATCAAGTGACTGGCAGAGAACGCAGCTGGCTCCTTCCTCCTCCCCAGGTTTGTTTGTTTTCCGTAGTCACCGAGGTCATCCTGGAAAAGCCATGGGGTGCTTCTCCATCCCCAGCCTGTGCTTCCTCCTCTCCCTCCCCGGAGTCCTGCGTGAAGGAAGAAGGATGAGCTACGAAGGATGAAGGATGAAGGACGAAGGATGAAGGATGAAGGATGGGCTGTTTCTCCGGAGAGGAGGAGGAGGAGAGAAGTGCTTTTCCCTCGGGAGCCCTGCAGTTCCTGGTGAGTGTTGACAGGACCCATGCTGGCAGCAGGCAAGCAGGCAGGGGCTGTGCCAATGGATGATATCACGGGGCTGACGGACTCCAGAGCTGCTTGGACAGATCCGGGAGAGATAAAAGGGGGAACTGTCTGCCCAGGACAGAGCCCAGCCCATCACCTTCGGGAGATAAACGGAGCCGTTTTCATTTGGGAGGGGGAAGGAGATAATAAATGAAATGCTGCAGTGACCTCAGGGGGATCCCAGAATTGTTTGGGTGGGAAGGGACCTTAAATCTCCTCCCATTGCACCCCCTCCCTGCCATGGGCAGGGACACCTTCCACTATCCCAGGCTGCTCTGAGCCCCACCCAGCCTTAAACGGATGCATGGATGGATGGACACAAGCGAAATGTTGACCTGTTTCCTAGTGGAGAAAAGAAGATGCCCCAGGGAGAACTCCCCACATTTCCCATTGCCACAAAAATACCAAATTAATGGGATAACTCTCCCTGCCCACCACCTTTCTGCAAAGGGAACGGTTAAATTTGCTTTATATGTTAATGTTATAGCTCTTTAATAATGGCCTCGTCGTGGGCTGGGGACTCAGGGCAGTAAAATGTAAAATGTGGGTTTTCCCAATGGCAAAGCCAGAAATATCCCTGGTGTCCCAGGCCTGGCACTGAATTCCCTGTACACAATGTCCATCTCCGCCATCCCCAGCATCTCCTGATGACTGGAGCTCGGGCTGGCTCAGACACACTGAGACACACACAAAATTGTTTGGAGAGGAGAAATAAAAACACCTCAAGGGCTTCCAGACTGCAGGAAAAAAGAGTGCTCAGCCTTTTCTCCGTGTTTCCTCCACATGGGAATTGGCTCCAATCAGCACAAGCCCTGGAACCCTTTTACTGATTTATTTCTCCGATGCCAACAGGACAAGGAGCCCAAGCTCTGCCTCGGGGAATACACTGGGCAAAACCTCGCTCGGTGAACCCCACGGTCAGAGGAGTTCTTGGGTGGCCCCGTGGCTTTCTGTCCCCTCTGATGAGGGACCTGGGACCCTGAAGAAGCCAAGGCTGACCACAGTGAACTCTGTGGTGCCTGTGCCATTGGACAGCACCAGGGAAAAGGTGAGCTAAGGGACTGGAAAAGGGGGAGATGGCCTCTCACAGCTCCTGAGTAACCCTTTCCCTGTTGGGGGAAAGACCCATTCTCTCCTGGGGTTGTGGTGCTTTCCTCTTGCCTGGAGGATCGTTTGCTCCCATCCAGGGGTTGCTCCACGTGCATGGCCTCCTGGAAAACAGGAGTTTTGAGGGGCAGCTTGATGCTTATCTCCAGGAGATGCCTGGGCCTGCAGCTCGTGGGGTGTTGCCAGCTCCCTTCCCTGGAAGGGCGCCGAGGCACGGGAGTCAGACACAGCTTGGATCGGGATGCCTTCAGCCCCAGTGACCACACACAGCTGGATTGGGCTGCCTTTAACCCCTTCCCTGGCTGTGCTGTCCCACCTTCGCATCTCGGAGCCGTTCCTGCAGCTCTCCAGACTTGCCTTGGTGCATTTTCCCTCCGCAAGGGGGAGGGGAATAAAGGAATGAATGAAAGAACGAACAAACGAACCCCAAGGGGTTCTGTTCCCCACCCAGCATCCCAAAGCTCTCTCTGGACAGCAATTTTCACCTCCCACCTGGCTCCTCCATGCTGAAGGTTGCTCCAGCATCCTGCTGGTGCTGTGGGGTTATGGGGAAAACCTTCTCGTGTGGATGCTGTGAACTTTGGGTGTGGTGGACACCCAGAGCTGCAGAACCTCCCAAGCCACCGATGTTGTGCTTCCCTGGAGGACACAACCATCTCCTCAACTCGTTACCTTCCACTCCCCTCTAGTGGTTATGGAGCCAGGGAGGCAGAGAGGAGCACGGTGGTGCAGGGAAGTGGCTTTTTAATCATCACTGATGCCATCTGAAGGGCTCAGATGGGTTCCTGCTTAGGGCCAGAGAGGCGTGCGCCTGTGTGACACACCCCAGGCTGAGCCAGGGTGGTGGAGATGGGGGTCTCACCCTGCACCTCACTTTCTTTAAAAAAAATAGAAATAAATTAAAGACCAAAAAAATTAGTTCCTCTCCCTAAAAAGAGAAACTAAAAAAAAAAAGTAACTACAAGTGGCCACAGGGCATTAATCCTGCTGTCCCCATCTCCCCCACCTCTGTCTCCAGCCCGTGAGATTCCGGGGTGTCGGTCCCGTTCGCGGGCTGAGCCAGCCCAAACACGTGGCCAAGAGCCTGGAGAAGAAAGATGTTGTGAATCTGATGCTCTGGCCTCAGTTGCTGGTGCTGTCAGCTACCCGGAGAGTTAAAAATGAGCAGATGAGAAGGGAGCTGAGATGGGATGATAAAGATCAGGCGAGGACCCCCCTCACTTTCTCCGCTGCCATCCCAAGGGGTTTTCTCGGAGCTGGCGCTGATCCTTGCTGAGCAAACATCTCTGGGTGTGCATCTCCTCCTGGCTGAGCACTCCCCAAGCACAGGGGAGGCAGCAGAGCACCTGGGGCTCGGCTCTGCCTTCGTTTGTCCCTCTGTGATCCAGCAGACTGGCCTGTGAGGCACCCCGGAGCTGGGAGGCTCCAGCCAAGAGCCAGACCGTGGTGCCAGCCCTCCAGCTGGTTCAGGTGGGTGCTGACAGGGCGGTGGTGGAGGGACACAGAGTGACCCCACAGCTCCTGCCCTCCTGTTTCTCCGCCTGGCAGCAGGTTTTTGGTGTATTCCCAAGGGCATCTCTGCTGGGATGGCAGATCCCTGCCTGCAGGGATGGGAAAACAGCTGGCCTGCCTGCACAAGGAGGTGCTGGGACAAACCCAGCCCTGGAGACGGAACCCCCGTCTCTCTCCACGCCCCTCACCCCCTCTCGGGATGGCTCCTCTGCCAGCCCTCCTTGGGACCATCCCCTCCAAGGCACCTTCCGTGCCACCACGCCGGCCCCGACCTTTCTCCCAGCACGGGGCCGGGGACCTTCGTGTTTGCTTGAGAACTGAAATTCCTCTTCTTTCTTTTCCCTTTTCCCCCTTTGGAAGTCGGGAAGTTTCCAGCATGAGTCACTGCCCGCCTCTCCTCCGTAATTAGCGCGCTGGGAGTTGCGAGGATGACTTGGGGGTAGTCTCCTCGAATTAATCAAAGTGTGTCTTCCACACTGCAGTGCAGTAAAACCATCATCCGGCCAAATCCCTCCTGACTGGCACAGCCCTATCCCAGTCCTTTCTCCCTCTGCTCTTTCCTCCTCTTTTTTTTTTTTTTTTTTTTTGTTCTTGATCTCTTTTATCCTTCCCCTCTTCGCGGCGTTTCCCACAAGTGCTCATAACCTCTCTTCCCCTTGAATTTGGCAGAGCCCTTCTCAGGGAGGTTTGTTTGTTTTGTGCTCGCAGCCCTTTTCCTGGTGTCCATCAATGTGTCGCTGTGGTCGGATGTTGGGAAGTTTGGGCTTTGTTTGTTTGGTTCACAGGCTTTTGACATGTTAAATAGCAGGATGGCTTCGCCTCTTGACAATAGGAACAAACCCCGAGTGACCCTACTGCTGCTTTCAGCTCCCCATTAAAACCTCCCCAGTTTTAATTGTTTTCAGGATTAAACGAACTTTTTAAGGATCAAAAAAAAAAAAAAAAGTGATTTTGAGCATTTTCCCCCTCTCTGTTGGTCACCTTGCTCTGTGAGAGCCGTGTGGGTGGAAGAGCTCTGGTTGCTTTGTCAGTGTGAGCTCTGTGCATGGAATCCCAAATGGTTTGGGTTGGAAGAGACCTTAAAGCTCAACCCAGGTGGGCAGGGACACCTTTCACTAATCCAGGTTGCTCCAAGCCCTGTCCAGCCTGGCCTTGGACACTTCCAAGGATGGGGCAGGAGAGAGGGAATGAGACAGATCTGATGGGGGAGGTTCACCAAATTAATTTGTTTGACCCTTGCCTTGCTGAGCTAAAACCTTTAGGTTTAATTCCCATGAAATCCAGCACCGCCTTTCCTCTGGAATTTGCATTTGAGGGCAGTGCTTGTCCAGGGAGAGGGAGCCGGAGCTGCGGCCACGACGGAGTGGTTCTGGTGCTGCCTGTCTCCTGTGACAGCAAATAACCAGGAGCACAATCTGGCAAACCCGGGGGGAATGTGCCATGGGAATTTCGGCTTAGAGGGATGGGACAGAGGATAAAGCCCGGACTAGAGCCCGGGAGGCTGGGATGGGGGAAGCTGCTAGAGCAGAACACAGGTTTTCCTCCACACTGAGAGCCGTGCTGCTGAGATAAAAGGCACGCTGCAGAAAAGGCTGGATTTGGGGATTTAGCAGTGCAGGCAGGAATGCTGAAAGCTCCGAGGGGGCTAGTTGCCATCCGGTATTTTTCCTTGTCATCGTGGAATGTTTCTTTCCTGGAACTGGAGCACAGATTCCCGTGTCCTTTGATACCCGTGGTATCTTGAATTCCTCCTGGGTGACTGGCAAGTCCTTAAAGACAAACTTGGGAGCCGGAATTTTGCATTGCCTCTTCATTTATCCAGCTCTGTTTTCAGTTCTCGGGGTATATTTAGATATACAGGCCTTAACTTTTCCAGCAGCAAAGCTCCAAAGACTTGAAATAATGATTTGGGGTGAAAAATGAAACGATGGAAATTTCTGGCAAACCAAAATTGGAAAAAAAAAAAAAAAAAAGAAAGAAAAGGAAAGAAAGAAGACACATTCTTTGGAAAGAGGTGTTTGCGTCAGCTTGAAGTTAGAGATTTTACTTGAGCCATGGTTTATACTGTAAAATTTTTTTTAAATCAGAGTTTTCATTTATAAGCAGTTGAAATATGCCTTCCTAATTTTTTTCCCTGATTTTGCTGTTGTTAATCACTCCATGAAATTTCTGCAATTCGCTGTGATTTTAGAAACATGCTTTTAAAAAAAGCATCACCCACCTCTACTTCCTCAGGCTTTCCCACATCTTCCCAAAGCTGCAGGCAGCACTCCCCAAACAACGAGCGGCTCCCTGCAATCCAGGAGCTGCACATCTGCCAGCCAAATTTCACCTGTAGCTGAGCAAAGCCGAGGACAGAATCGGAGAGTTGATGAAGAGGAAGATGATTTTTGGCACCAGTTTGGGCAAACAGCAGGCCTGTAAGATGTGCTCAGACACGAGTGTGCGCCTAAGTCCTACTTGGCATGTGCTGGGAGCGCTTTCCTGAGCTGAGGCCTCGAATTTTAACCTCCTAAAAAGCCTTGGCAAGCCATGAAATGTGCTTAAAGACCAGAAATGAAAACACGTCGTTGCTGGCAATAACCTTTCGGTTCTGAGGGATGCTCGTTTTATAGGTCGAAGACATATGGGAAAAATTCATACGTTTCCCAAAGAACAATGGGAACCACTTAATCTGAAACAGCACCGTGGGGCTGTGTCGCTCGTGGGGTTTGGATGCAGATGCTGCCAAACCTGGCTGGGACAGGGCGCCGGCTCGCTGAGAGCGGCTGTGCCCTGATGGATCACCAAAGGAGATCCAGGGGGATCCCACCGGCACCTGCAGGTGCTCCAATCCCGTGACTGCCAGCACAGAGCCGCTGAGGGCTCGTGATCGAGCCCTGTGACCGCCTGGTGCATCCCTTGTGCCACTTCCAGAGCTGCTCCAGAGCCATCCTGGCAGAGCCAGCGGGACTTTGAGGGGGAAGTCACTCTGCAAGGGCTCTGCAAAGGCCTTGGCAGTGGGAATTCGGGGGGAGCCAAAACCGTGGCGGGGGTGGGGAGGCCTGCAGTGCGTGTGGGAGGCACAAGGGTCGGAGAGAGGGAGGCTGGGCAGTGCCTGGACAGGGCCCTCAAGGAATTCCTGCCCTTCCCGTGGGAGCCAAGCTCATCCCCCCCGTCCACGTGTCCGAAGGAGTTGGGGCAGGTTGCTCTCCATCGCAGCCGAGGGGGTTTGGGAAGGAGCCCATGAGAGTCCGCCCTGCAGGATAATGGGAACATCCCAGCCAGCAGGGCTTGGCTTGGGATTTTGACTGCCCAAAGGAAACCCCGGGCTCCTGATCCGTTGTTCCCCCTGCTTGTCATGTGGCTCCTGTTCAGCTCCAGGCTGTAAAAGGCAGTGGAAAAATGACACGAAGGAACTTGACTGCACTGTGTCAGCTGGTCCCCGAGTGGCAGGGCCCTGTGGACCCTTTATTTTTATCCCGGGCTGGGTTTGCTCCTCAGTTTTGCAAGAGAGTTGGAGGCTGGGGGCTCTGTGACTTCCAGGACAGGATGCAAGCCCAGAGTGGAGAACCCACCCTCTGCCAGCAGCCAAAATCCACAGCCTGATTCTCCTCCAGGTTCAAGACTGTGTTTGTGTTGGTCGAGCAGACAGTGCTGGAGATCCTGGAGGGGATGACACATGCACGGGTTGTGTTCCAGCCCCGTTTCCAGCAGGAAAGCAGAGCAAGGTACAGTGGTTTCAGCTTCTGAGCCTTTGGCAGGGATCTAAATCTCAACCACTGCTGCTTTCCTTAGGGAAAACTCCCTCTGGGGATCTGCTGTGGCACCAGGAGATGCTGTAGGGTACGAGTGGTGCAGGTGGTGCGTCCTTGTGCTGTTCTATTTCTTCACCTGCTGGAGGAAGCAGCACTTAAGCCCACCGGTTTCTCTAGGAGGGAACCGGGTTCAGACCCTGACTTGGACAATGCCGGATTTGTCCTTTTCCCAGCATTCTGCCTCCCACCTCTCCTCCTCCTCCTCCTCCTCCTCCTCCTCTTCATTGCAGCTGTATCCACACGATGGCACCAGCCCCCAGGCACCGTCCTTCATGCTGAGCTGGGATGGGGAGGTGGGGATGACCCCGTGTGGGGGGAAATTTTCCTTGACAGCAATCCAAGAGGGCTGGAAAAGCAGAGCCAAAGCAACCCTGGCCAGGCTGATGCAGGAAGATCACCAAATGGTTTGGGTTTGGGTTGGAAGGGACCTTAAAGCCCATCTCATTCCAGCCCCTGCCACGGGCAGGGACACCTTCCACTATCCCATGTTGCTCCAAGCCCCGTCCAACCTGGCCTTGGACATGAACCTCACAGCTCAGGAATCACCCACTGGCAGGATTTGAGCAGCCAAATCTCTTAACCTGCTCTGAGGTGATCTAAATCACCAAATTCTTTCCCCATGCCAGCTGAGCTCTGAGACTTCCCTGGAAAGAGGAGAGGAGGGCAGAGCCCTGAGAACCGCTGCTGGAAAAGTTCTGGAAGAGATTTCAGGATCAGTGAAACAGTATCAGGGCTGAACTTTTTGGTAGTGTCGGGGATGTCCACAGAAACAGAGGGCTCCAGGACAAGGAGAAACACAGATGATGCTTTGCATTTTGTCTCGCGCATTTTGGGTTGCTCTTCCCTAGGACATGAATGAGTGCAGGCAGCCAGCCTGGAAGCCAGCTGCATCTCCTGCTTTTTTCCCCTTGTTTTCTCTCCAAAGCAAAGCAACCACATGTGTTTCAGACAGTGGGGTTTGGTTTGGCACTTCCCAGCCTCTGGCACGTCAAACAGGGCCCTGATCCTGTGGGAACACAGGTGGCAGAGCCATTAAAACCAGGGGCAGTGGGACCAAGAGACAACTGTGGGGTTTCCCATCTCTGCCACCTTTATTTTTCCAGCAGTCCTGACTGGCACTTGGTAAGTTGAGGCATGGGGCAGGATCCTGGCCAAAGCTTCCCAAAAACCTTGGGACTCGGGGTAAGAAGGAGCTGGTTTTGGGGAATGAAATACCCCTCTTGTTAAAGAGAATGTAAAGCCGAGGGGAAGTCATCCAGGTGGTACTAAATGAAAATTTATGGGCCAAGCCCTTTGAGGAGGGAGGTGGAGGAGGCGGAGGTTTTGTTTAGAAGCGAAATCATCGGCTCCGAGCCTGACCTTTGGCTCCCCCGACCCCAGCACCAGTGAAGGGGAAAGGGTCTGGCTGTGTAAACATGTCACAGCACGAGGTTCAGGGGGCTGAGGTCTGCTTACAGAGCTGTGCCAGGGTTGGCTGCTCCCAGCCCGTGCTGGGGCTGGACGTGCCCATCCTGCCGCTGACAGGGCTGGGGTGTGTCCTGCAGGCACCTCTCACATCCGAGCTGCTGCCTTGGTGCTCCGCTCGTCCCAGAAGGTTGCGGAGTGCGTGGAGTGAGGGCTCTGCAGATCTGATGGACATTTTCAGGAATGTTGAGGAGTTTGCCCAGAGCAGCTGTGGCTGCCCCATGCCTGGCAGTGCCCAAGGCCAGGCTGGGCACTGGGGCTTGGAGCAGCCTGGGATAGTGGAAGGTGTCCCTGCCCGTGGCAGGGGTGGGATGAGATGAGTTTTAAAGTCCCTTCCTGCCTGAACTGTGCCGTGATTGTAAGAATTTCTAGCAGGAAAGAGCAGCTTTTAATAACATAAAATACCTTCTCGCCAGCATGGTGCTCCTGCAGTGTGTGCAACCGAAATGTTGCCCTCATTGATTTAATTCTGTTTTAATGCAGCGCTAACAAACAGGGCCTTAGCAAGGCACTGCTGAAGTCCCGGCGCAGAGCAGCAGAGTCCAGCAGGAATGAAACGACCACCTGACACACGGATACGTGGAAAATGACTCGGAGCCTGTAGGAGCCACCCGTCTCCAGCCTGAGGTCCGCATGTGTGGTCTGGAAGAGGCAGGTCCTTGCCTCCCTTCCTGTCTGTGCTTCATGCTAATCCCCTTCTTCCCCTGCACCTCTCTCTTCCTTCACACTCCTGCTTCTTCTGCTTCTTTATTTTTTTTTTTTTGTGGTGTGACTCCAGGAGGGACAAACCTCACCTCATCTCAGCCCTTATGTGAGAAGGTTTGGGGCTCGAGATTTGATGGGTATTTATTTTTCTGCTCGCTTTTACCTGGCCCAGGTTGCCCCAGCAGCTCTGTCTCCTCAGGCCAGGATGCTCTGTGGTGGCAACTGGTGAATGAAGCACAAGACCAAACCCTGGCAGGAGGGGCCCATGGGCCACCAGGCATCCCCAGAGATGATGGGGGCACACAGGAAGCTTGGACGTCTCTGATGGTGATGATGATGACGATGCCTGCAGGGACAGTGGCCCAGGCAATAACTCATGGGAACACGCTCATGCTCCAGCCAGCCCCTCTGACTTCCTGTATCCCAGGGAAAAAAAAAAAAAAAGGAGAAATAGAAATCAGTTGACAGAATCCCACATCGGGGGCTTGAGACCACCTTGGATGGATCTAAAGGGCAGCCAAGGTTGGCCTGTGTGCCGCTCACCCTGGGTGTGGTGGGTGCATCTCTGGCCCCATGCGGGGGCTCTGCCAGCTTTGGGACATGGTGTGGTGTCCCAGGACAGTCCCTGTGACTGCCCCTGGATCCCTGGCAGTGTCCAAGGCCAGGCTGGACACTGGGGCTCGGAGCAGCCTGGGATAGTGGAAGGTGCCCATGGCAGGGGTGGCACTGGATGAGCTCTAAGGCCACTTCCAGCCCAAACCATTCCATGCTTTTATGGCAAGAAGAACTGCGGCCACGGAGGTCCCTGCCCAGCATTTTGGGTCCATCACCCCCCCAGGACTGCCCTGCCTGACTCGTGGATGGACATTCCCCACCTGCCGTGAGCCACTGTCCCGCGCGGCACCGGGGCTGTGCCAGCTGGTCCCTGGCCCAGTTCCTGCTGCGTTCCCACCCCATCACTGATTTGGGAAAGCAAGCCACGGGCGGGCAGGGCCCCTCCTGAACGAGGGTTTCTGCAATGAGGGATGTTAGGAAATCCCATTACGGATCTCCCGGCCATGTGTGAAGCAGGGATGGTTTTTTTCCAGCGAAGTGCCCAGACAACTCCAAAGACGTGATGAACTGCGAATGACCCACGGAGCCCATTGTCTCTAGGAGCTGGTGAAAAAGCCACAGCGACCAGGCAGGGGTGTCACACCCGGCTGCAAAACAATGATGCTTGAAGTGGTGGCGTGAAGCCGGGAATGGGGACAGTCCCCTTCCGGAGCGCGGAGCCGGGAGAACACGCCGGTGACAATGAGGGACACCCAGAGTGAGCCACGCACGTCCCCAGCCTCAAACCACCTTTGCATGGGAGCAAATCCACTGGTGAGCCGCAGCCCTCAACTGGAAGCACATGCTCTGGCTGTATCCATCGTCCAGGCTGGAGCAGGGATGAGGGAGGCGAACCCTTTTGTAAGTGTTGGCCGGGAGAAATGTGGCTTATCTTCGAGAAATGAATCACGTTTCAGCAAATGCTTCCTGCAGAAATATTTTTCTCACAGCCTTTGTTCGGGGTTTTGGCAGATCTGGAGTTGCTGGCGTTAGCAAAAGCCGTCCCTCCCGCCCACTGTTCCTGGGGCTGGAGTAGGAAGTCAGGAATCAAGGCAGAGGGGACGTGGAAGGCTAAATCCATCAGCGCTCCTGCTCCGCGCTGCAGCAGGATGTGGAGCTTAGAGGAGAATTTCAGAGGAGAGCCCCGGATAAAGTCCAGGAGAGCTGAGTGCTTGGCTGCTCTTGCAGAGGTACCTGTGCTGGGCAGTCAGCTTGGAATTCTGACACCGGGACAAATCCCTGGCAGGTGCTGCGGCCCGGTGGAAGCCAGCCCTTAGCTCCTCCTTCCTCTCCTGGAAACCAGCATTTTAGGAGGGGGAAAGGGCAATATCTCCCGTTCCCATGTGTGGTTGGGCCCAGAACATGGAAAGAAAATGAAAGAAAAATCCGTGCTATGACACGCGAATCAATGCCGAGCTCCTCGTCTGCCTCTCCAAAGGCTTTGACAGGGATCCTGTCTGCCTTCCCACCAGTCACAAACATTGCTCTGGGTCTCAGCTCAGGAGGGCAGGGAGGAAAAATGTGCATCTTGGTTCTGGAGAACTTCAAGGATTTTTCTTCCCAGTGGCAGGGAATTTTTCCTGGGAAGGCAATTTCGTTCCTGGGCCTGGTAGGCTCCCTGATCATTTTAAAGCAGACCCCTGGGGGGAATAAGGCCTTTAAAAGCTCCATTTGCTCCCAGTCATTTTACACAGTAACCCAACCTGAAGTGAAGGATCTTTATTTAAATATGAATTAAGCCCCAGCCTTCTCCTTTACTGTGTTATTTTCCTTTGAGGTTTACTTTGATATTATTTCAAAGTCTTGAAGCTAACAAAACGCTGGCCCATATTTAAAGTGACAGGAGAGTTCTGGAAAAAGATTTAGGAGGCAACTGAAGTCTTTCAGTGCAGGGCTCCGAAACAGGACAGGAAATCATAAAAGGGCTGAGTGCACTTTACCATGCTCCAAACAAATTCTGAGACTACAAAGGCGAGGGGAATGGCGTCAAAACCACAAAAAGCATCAAGGTGCAGCTGGAAAACCTGGAATTATTCTGTTAAAACACGGGCAAAATGCTGGCAGTGATGGAATCACTGAACCATGGAACGGTTCGGGTTGGAAGGGTGGTTGAAGATCATCTCATCCCACCCCCTGCCATGGGCAGGGACACCTCCCACTATCCCAGGCTGCTCCAAACCCTGTGCAACCTGGCCCTGGACACTGCCAGGGATTCCAGCCACAGCTTCTCTGGGCACCCAGTGCCAGCGCCTCAGTCTGAGGTGTTTGCTTCTTCTTGGGGCTTAGCTGAGCAGCTTATGCCCAGCTTTGGTGCTCCAAGGCTTAAAGATGAGACATAAATTCGTGATACTTTGATGTAAAGCAGAGAGAACACGTCTGAGTGATAGAGGATGGGCTGTGTCTCCTGCTGGGACTGGCCTCTCCTTTTGCTTTCCATCGCTTTCCAGCCACCCACCTGCTGCTGGAGCAGCTGCTGGGAGAGGTTTTGTCTGTTTTCTATCCTTCAGGCTGGAGAAGCCCTCTAAGGTCAGAGTCCAACCATTCCCCCAGCACTGCCAAGGCCACCACCAACCCTTGTCCCCAGGCACCACATCCAAGAGGGTTTTACATCCACATCACTTCTGCTTTCAGTTTTTGTCTTTCTGCCTCACCCTGATTCAGGTGCCATTGCCACTGTGCTTCACAAGAGCAGGAAACAGAGGATTTATCCTCGTCCTGCCCATGCAGCTGCACGTGGGTCGTCCCCTGGCTCGCAGGCTCCCTCCTCTCCCAGGTTTGTGTGGGATGCAGCTTCCCCTAGCCAAGATCTCCGTGCTGAGGTGACACCGACCTCTCTTTGCTGTCACCCTGCGAGGGGAGGCTGAGTTTGCCATCCCAGAAACGGTGCCTGGGTGGTCCCAGCCAAACCAGAGCTTCCAAGTTTACAAGGATCCCTGGGGAAAATGGTCAGCGCTGCCCCCTTTCCCGATCCCTCCTTGCTGTCAGCACGCCTTGGCTGTGTGAAAACGGGGTGGCCTTGGGGGAAGCCAGGAGAACAGAGATCCCGAGGGGTGGGACTTGGGGGTTGGATTTGTTTGGGGTTTTTTTATCATGATTATTATTTTTTCATGTGGACTTTGGCTGAAAATGCAAAAGCCTTTTTATCCCCCCTTTTGAAAATGGAGGGGTTGGAGGTGCTAAGCTGAGCTGTGACTGAGTAAAAAATTATTTTAAAAAAACCCCCCAAATCAGTGCATTTTACATCCTCACCTCAGTGCTTGGCCTCTTTCCAGCAGATATTTCACTTTGTGGTTTTCTGGAATAGTTTGTGCTGAGGTTTTTATTTTTTTTGTAGCCTTTCAGGCTCACAGAGACCAAGCAATCCAGGACCAATATTTAGCCAGGCTCCCACGTGTGTGCGTGCGCTGCCACGGAGGAGAAATCCCATTGTTGGGACCCATCTGATCCTGCTGCTTTTAGGGATTTCTTGCTTTCATCCTCTTCTGCACAAGGAGGAGAAATCCCATTGTTGGGACCCACCTGATCCTGCTGCTTTTAGAGATTTCTTGCTTTCATCCTCTTCTGCACAAGCCACCCTGTCCCTGCCCTTGGTGACATCCCTTAATCTCTCACAGGGCGTTGTGGTATCAGAGGTGGGATTGGGAAGGACAAATCCAATCCCCTTGGGAATGAGAGGTGATAAATGCCATGGGAAAAGACTCCCATGTATGGAAAAGAAAACACAGAAATATATTCATGTGCTGCCCATGAGGACACAGCCGCAGTTTTTGGGGGTTTTTTGGGTTTCCTGACTGCCCAGCTCACGCCAGACGAACTCCAAGCACACAAAAAGCCTTCCCAGCAGCTGATGGAATTGTCTGCCTGCCTGTTCATGGAGCCAGAGGTGTTTGCTGTTAAACATCTGTCACCTGGAGAGTTCACAGCTCCCAAACTTTTTGGAGCATTTTAAGGCCTCGGTTCTCCCCTCAGGAGCTGAATCCACCCATCCGAACCCCACGGCACGGCTCTTTCCTGACCATTTGAACACTTACTACTTTTTCTGTCTAAAAATAAATGTTGTATCCTAATTCCAGGCTCCAAATTGACCTTTCCAAGGCCACCTACCCACAGGAGCCTCGGCTGACCCCCCAGAATTCATGGAAGAGGTTCCAAAGGTGCTTGTGGGCAGTGATTTTTGTTAGGAGTGGCAGGGGGAGGTCAAATGCTTTGATCTACCATGATAGACCCTTAAATCCCTGACACTGGAGGATGGAGGGAGCAGCCCTGACCCTCTGCAGCAGTGGGGAAGGCACAGGGCACAGATCCTGGGGAAAATCCAACCGTGTCCTCCTGCTCCTGGGCACCTCATGGCACAGCAGAGCAGCACCACCAGCTCTCTGACAAGCCCTCAAAAGAAAGCTGGGTTTGGATTGCAGTGGAAAAACATCACTGCTTGTGGTGAGAGCACAACCTGGAGCACCCTCATGCATTTCATGGATGAAATGGCAGCAACTGATGCAGAAGCAGGCATTCCTGGGAGCGGGGGAAGCCATTCCGTGCGCCGCATCGCCTGGCACCTGCTAAATGCACCTTCTCAAGGTGGCTGTGGCTCTGCTGGCACCCAGAGCCCGCACTGAGATGTCATTTTCTTTCAAGCAAGAGCTTCTAATGGATGTGATGGGTTTTCCTCCACGCAGCCAGGCTTGTTTTGACATAAACACTCGACATCGGGGCTCGGAAACCTAGCAGGGAATTCATGCATCCGATGCACACATGGAGGGTTGGGATTTGGCGTCTTAAAATTTTTTTCCCCCCAAGCTGCTTTGGATGGAATGACATGATTTATTTTTTAATGGCCCTGGACATGACAGCAGGGAGCTTTTTCCCTACAAATTTTTTGGGTTTTTTTTTTAATTCCCGTAGTGGATGGGGAGAAAAGGTCATTTGGGATAATTTAGCCCCATGTTTCCAGATCCCGGTCTAGTGGAAGGTGTTGGGTTTTAAGGTCCATTCCAAGCCAAATCGTCCTGCAGGACATCAGCCCGGACAAGTGAGGCTCACACCCACCACCCACTCCCTGGGAAAGAAATTTTTAGCCAAAATTCTGAGTGTCAAAACATTGTGGGGTGCAAGGAAGAGTCTCAGCCTCTGCTGGGGGCCATGGAGTCGAGAATATAAATCTCAAAGCCCCGGTAGCTGCATGACATCTTTATTTTTATTGGCAAGAGAAGCAGTATACACAGCGACATTGCAGTCTCTTAGCTCGTTAAAAATATCTCAATAAATAAAACAAATAAGCAACATATACACTGGAACAGAAAATGAAAACAAAAAAAAAATTAAAAAAAAAGGGGGGGGAAGGGGATGAGCGGTAGCAAATCATGGAGCAATAAGGGAGAGGTGGCAGAGTGTGGAGGGCAGTCTGTAACCCAGGCTGTACTTGAAACAAATCATGCAGGGAGCTGGGGGCATGGTGGGCTTTTCTCCTCCTTGTCCTGTTTTTTTCTGAGAGCCTTGGTCCAGTTTTGCCATGACTGTACAAGAAATCAGGTTTGGAACTTAAAAAAAAAAAAAAAAAAAAAAAGAGAAGAATACAGCTAAGGGGAAGTAAAACTCGAACCCAAAGATGCCTCATAAATGTGTTTCCTGAATTAAGGTTTTTTCCTCAGAAATAAAAATAAAAACCAAAAAAATCAGCGATAAAAACACCAAACGCACAGACAGACAGACACAAAATCCCAACAACAATGAACAACCAGGAATGTTGCTTCTCCTTCTCTCTTTGGTCAGTCGTTCTGGGGAGAGATGCTGCGAAGTCTCAGCCCCTTCTCTTCGGTGCCATTTTGCTGCTCAGTCTAAAATGCTCCGCAAGAGTTCAGAGCGAGAGAGGTCAAGAGGGGTCTTTTGGAGCAGTTTTCTTGAGGTTTTTAAGGTTTCAGAAGCTACAAACTTGGATAAATCCCAATTCCACTTCAGTTACAGACACTGGGTAGTCTGGAGAGAAGGAGGGAAAAAAAAAAAAAGAGAAGAAAAATAAATACACCGAATCCAGGACATCTTTGTGAGACAGGTTGTGTGGGAAGGGCTTTTTCCCTACAAATCCAGGCTGTGGTCTGAAACCATGTGTTGGATCCTGCCCCTGGTTCCAGCAGTGTGGAGTTAATCCAGGCACAGGGCAAGATCCAGTCTGCCAGGAGCAAGTGGAAGCACAATTCCTTAGACTTTTGGACAGATAGCCTAAATTCAGAGTCTGGCAGGGACAGACAGGGACACCTCCCACTATCCCAGGTCGCTCCAACGTGGCCCCGAACACCTCCAGGAACAGGGAACATTTTGTGGGACAAACTCCATGACCCCGCAGTGCCCACAGGATCCCCCATCCTGCTCGGGGCAGGACGAGATGCTGCTCCTGCCTTCAGCAAAGCCACCTCAGCTCAGATATCAAAAAGCAGATATAATTATTTCCTCCCACCGAGGAAAGCTTCCATTTAGCTGATTTCCTTTCCTTTCCCTCTCCAAGTTATTAATTATCTAATTACAACCACATTCTGCAGGCGAGCTCAGGGACTTGTCAGGCTGCCCAGGACCACTTAGGAAAGCTCCACCTCTCCCAGTGGTTTGGGGATGCCCACGTCTGACAGATGACAGGCTGGTCCTTTCCCTGTCCAGGGAGGGCTCCAGGAAAGAAAAATGAAGTCCAGGGAGGAGGAAGATACCACGGAGCAATTTTCTGGGTTTTTTTTAATTATTATTTTTTCCAGCGAGCAGGAGAAGGGGGTGGAGGATGGTCACAAGGTTTCGCTGTGCCCTGCTCTTCTCTGAATGTGGCTGACAGGAAAACAAGGTAAAACCAGATAAAAAGCTAGTTCCAGGGATTTTTAAAATCCCACCCAAGAGTGGAGAGCTCAGCACAAAGCTGCTCCCAGGGCAGAGCTGACGTCTTCAACCCCGGCTGAGACCCCCTGCTCTGGCTGCTGCTGCCCTGAGGCACCTCATTCCCGCTGGCTCTTTCTGGTTTCCAGCACCAGCTGGAGAACTGGGAATTTCACAGCAGCTCGGTGCTAACGGGGTGATTTTCTTCCCTGTGGATCGTAGATGTTCCAGAGCTCTGGAATGGCTCTGCCACATCCCATCCTGTGCTCCCGAGGGATTGGAACTAGACTGGCTTTGAGGCGCCTTCCAGCCCAAACCGTGCTGTGATTCTGTGAAATCAGACTTTGATACCAGACTCTGAATCTGGCTTGTGATCCTCATGTCAGCAACCTGGCCCCTGCTTGCTGCAGTATGAATCTTGCAGGGGGAAGGAAGGGCTGAGGAAGAGGGAAAATGCCCCCCAAAACCTCAGCAGGCTGCTCTTTTCTCCCCTCCTACCTGGTGTGTGGAGGCTGCCCTTGGCATCCAGTGCCACCCCAGCCGTGGCCAGGGACACCTTCCACCAGACCAGCTTGCTCAGAGCTCCATCCAAGCTGGCCTTGAGCACTTCCAGGGATGGCAACTGCTTTCTCCTGGGATTTCCAAGCTTTTCTCAGGCATTTCCAAGCTTTTCTCAGGCATTTCCAAGCGTTTCTCTTACCCTGACACAGAGCACAGCTGTGATGCGCTGCCCCAGTGCAGACCCAGCGCAGCTTCCTCTGGCTGAGGCCTTGCTGATCCGCTTTTCCCTGCTTTAGGAGCATTTCCCAGCCCATCATGGAAATCACAGGAGCAGAGAGCTGCTGGCCTGATGGAAGGTGGCAGCAAGAGCACGGCCCAGCTTGCAGGAAATTTCGCAACAGGTCCCCCAGGCCTTTGCTTATATAGGATTGGGGCGGGTTTGGTTACAAAAGGATTGAAATCATTTCCATGGCATGGCCAAGAGTGCAAATGAAATGGGAAATGCAGGAAAACCGTTGGGAGTTTGTTTGGTTTTGCTGGGTTTTGCTGTTTTTTTTTTTTTAAAGGCAGCTTTTCCAACTTCTTTTAAAGCTGAGGATGTAGAAAAAAGGCTCTGCCTCCAGAGCCCAGCCTCTCTCTCCCTCCATGTGGGCTTCTGCCAGCCTGAGTCCCTGCCAGGAAGGTGCTGCCCCACCTTCCTGCCCTGCGTTTGGCACTGGGAAGGGGGTGAGAGGGGTGAGAGGGGTGAGGGGTGCAGCTCACACCAGCTGCCCCCGATTTTGCCCATCACCAGGAATTTTATGGGTTGTTTTCTCCCCACTTTCCCTTCAGCCTGGGGAAGTAAAAAGCAGCGTGGGTCCAAGCTGAGAGCCCAGCACTGCTCAGTGCTGCCTTTGGGTTCCGACCAAGCATCCTTTGCTGGAAGGAGCTGGAATTGCAACAACCGTTGAGATCACTGCTCCTCATCCACGCTGTTAATTAAGGATTTAATGCTCAGGTGCTGCACCATAGCTGGGAAGATGTCCCAGGCACATTTCAGGGTGCTTCTGCTTGGAGGTAAGGCCTGAATGAGATGGGACAGAGCAAACACGGCAAGGTGAGGAAGATGTGGCATTCATAGAATCCCAGCGCGGTTTGGGTTGGGAGGGAACCTCAAAGCTCATCCTGTTCCACCCTTGCCACAGGCAGGGACACCTCTCACTAGACCAGGTTGCTCCAAGCCCCACCCTTAAACGCTTCCAGGGATGGGGCAGCTACAGCTTCTTTGGGTAACCTGTGCCAGGACCTCCCCACCCTCAGAGTGAGGAATTTCTTCCTCCCTTAATCTCCTCTTTTTAGTGTAAAAAATTACTCTGGAATAGCCCCACCAGTGGCTTCAAGCAACGCTGGGTTACAGCACAAAAGGCGACGCTCCTGCTTTAGAAAATCACTAAAATCCCATTCCTGAGCTCAGGGACCATCATTCCCAGCTGTTTTGGGAATAATCCCTCTAAAAAGCCCTATGGCACAGATCAATCAGAGCATCCATGGTCAGGTCTGGACACTTTGCCTCCCAGCATCCCATCTGCTCGAAAACCTCCCGAAATTTAGACTTCTTGAGCTGAAAATTTTCCACACCCGACGGTGATTCCTCTTTCTCGCCGCTGTTTTTGTTTTCTGGGCAAGAAAAATGGCCCAGCTGTTTCAGGCTACAGGGGGAGTGGAAAACAGCCGTGCTCCAAAAATGCTTCCCCATGCCTGGGAGGTGTTGCAGGCTGGAAAAGCTGGAAGGCAACACGCAAACTGCCCAGCTTGCAGAGCTCCATCCCACCTGGAGCTGGGGGACACGGGGCTCGTTTGGCCCCAGCTCCAAGCCTCCCCACATCACCTTCCCAGCCGTGCCTGGGGCTGAGTGCTCCTGCGAGACCAAAGGCAGGGAGCACACGGAGATATTTTGGAGATATTTTGGCTCGGGTTCATCTCTGTTGCCGGGCTGGAGGCACGGTGGTGGCTGGCAGGAGCTGGACTCGGAATCACGGACTCACGGAATCATGGAGTCACAGGATGGTTTGAGACCGTAAGGATCATCCAGTTTCAACCCCCCCTGGCAAAAACCAAGCTACAACACACGGAGAGCTTCAGCTGGGTGGGAATTCAGGTGGGGTGACGGGAACATCACACGGGGCTCTGCTGTGGCTGAGCATGGGGAAAGCTCTCTCCCCATGTGTTTCGTCCCTGTTTTTGCACGGTTTAATACATTCTCTGGTATTTTTAGAGCAAAGCTGATGGAAGAAGGGCAGCACCGGCCAATGGATTGCCTACACAAAGCTACACTCGCTGCAGGATCACTGCTGAAGGGATCTTCCCAAATTATTTCAGGGAGTTGTCAACTGTCCCTGGATGTAAAAGTGATGGTAGCCACTTCACAGAGTGGTTTGGACTGGAAGGGAGCTTAAAGCTCATCTCATTCCATGGGCAGGGACGCCTTCCACCAGACCAGGTTGCTCAGAGCTTCATCCAACCTGGCCTTGTTTAAATTCAAATTGTTCAAAATTAATTTAAATTTATTTTCATCTAAGCATCATTTAAATTTAAGTTTATTCATTTAAATTTAAGCCTGTTTAATTTAAGGGTTTTTTTTCACCTCACAGGTGAACAAGGACCACGCAGAGCCCTTGGAAAGGTTGATTCCCATCCCTCTGGATCTCCGTGCCCCAGATTCTGCATGGAAAAACCCCATTTTATCATCTTAGAATTATAAATCATTATTTTATAATCATTTATAAAAATTTAAATTTAAGCTGGTTGAATTTAAATATAAACCTGTTTCAACTTAAGCCCGTCCTTGTTTAAATATAAAACCTTTCCAGGATTTGGATGGTGCAGAAAAAAATGCACCTTAAACCAGCAGAATTCCCTTGTGTTTTGGGTTTAGCCTTTCCTGGTGGGAAAGGCTAAACCCAGCAGAAATCCCTTGATTTTGGGGGTGTTTCTCACCAGGGAAGGCTACAAAAGATGGGGTTGGGGATAAATTTCCAGCCTCGTGGTTGTTTTCCGCTGTCTGGGGGGTGCCGGTCCCCGTGGCCCTGGCACAGACCCCTCCACAGGCCAGGAAAGGAGGGAGCCCCGGAAAAGGCAGCAGGGCCAGGCTGCGGGGCTTCAGAGGGGAGGAAGCAGCGGAGAAAGGAATTCAGATAATTGTGTCCGTGCGAGGGGGCGGAGAGAGGGCCAAAATCAGATCTAATGCTGCGGGTATGGACAGACTGAAACCAGATCCCCTGGCTCGGGCTGCTCTGCCTTTGCTGCTCTGAACCCTTATCACCCATCTGCTCTTGAAGTCTCCCAGATGAAGGGAAAGCCACAGTTATGTGCATCTCACAGCTGGGAAAATGTTTCAAAACACATCCCCAGCAGAGAGGTTCATTCCTGAGCCGCGGGGCCCCCCTCGGACCCTTCCTCAGCCAGGGAGAAGCCTCTCCTCTCTCTGATTCACCTTTTCAGAGCTTGGGGCATTTATCTGCCCGTGGCTGGCTGGAGGTGAAACATCCTCCTTGTGCTCTGCAGCCCCCAGTTTGTTATCAGGAGCAGTTTGATGGGGGTGTGGCATGAGGAAATGGAGATTGAAGCCTTTTCTCCTCCCCCTGAGGCTGTTTCTCCCTTTCCAGACCCTCTTGTGCATCACCGAGGAATGCCCATGGTTTGCTAACACCTCGCTGTCTGGGGAAAGCTGAGGATCCTAAAGGGATGATGCCACAAGAAGAAGCCCTGGTCTCTCCTGCCTGGGTCTGCTCCCAGCCATTGGAGCAGGATGGAGCACGGCCACGAGGCTGGGACTGGCTAAAAAGCTCCTCACCCATGGTTGAAAGAAATTTGGGGCAGTTGTGAGTGCTGCTCTCGCATATTGCCAGAAATTACTCCATAATTTTGCTTAAAATATTTTTTCTCCCCTCACGCTGCTGCAGGAAAGGTTATTGGTCTCCACAGAATCCCAGAACGGTCTGGGATGGAAGGGAGCTTAAAGCCCATCTTGTTCCACCCCCTGCCATGGGCAGGGACACCTTCCACAATCCCAGGTTGCTCCAAGCCCCGTCCAGCCTGGCCTTGAATGGAATGAACCCCTCAAGAAGAAGAGAGGGATGCTCACCAAGGAGAGGAATTCAGTGGCTGCTACCTGTGGGCTCAACAACTCCCCGTGGAAAAAGCTGTCCTTTGGGGCCCGAAACACCTCGAAAAAGCCAATTCTTCAGCATTTCAGGTTGTAGCCCAGCTGAAATCAGTCTCCTGGGCTGTGCTCACCACAGGGAGGAGAAGGGAATGCTGAACAACGAAGCATTTTGCTGCTGGGATGCTCAAAGTTGCTATGTTATGTCCTTCCTCCCTGCAGCAACCTCTGGGCATTCAGGAATGTGTTGCCCCAAGGTGCCGTGTCCCTCCCTGGCCAGAAAATTAAAACAAATATAAAAACAGCTTTAAACCAACAACAACAACAACAAAAAGGAGCTTTAAACAGGAAGAACCCCCCTTGCCAAAGGCCTGCACTCCTCCACAGGCTGAGTGGGGCTGGTGGCAGCTGGAGGAGGAGGAGGAGGCAGGTTTGTGGGAGCCCCTCGTTAAAACCTTGGCAGCCCATCACTGGAATGGCAGCTCGGAGCTGCCGAGGGGCGGAAGCTGCTAATGAGCAGCCGGAGCAGGGAAAAGCAGAGCTGCCCCGGCGTTTGGGAGAACCATCGGAGCTGCCTCGTGGGTGGCTCAGAGGAACAAGCACTGAGGGACACCAGAGGCATCTCCCAAGGCAGGGAAGGGTGTGTGGGCAGGGATGGGGGACAAAGAGGGGCAGGAGATGGCCCCCACCAGCCCTCCTGGCTAGCAGAGCTCACCAGGGCTTGCTGCGGCTTGGATCTACTGCCCCGAGTCCCTCACTCACAAGCCACAGGAGAAAGGTGTGGAACCAAGTGGGGAAAAGGCAGGGAAGGAGGTGTTCTCCCGGTGCAGCTCTAGGGAAATACCCAGGGCTGGGGAGGAGAACCTGCACAGACACCGACGTGTCCCGAAGGAGCAGCTCCGAGGCTCACGCCAAGGCTGAGAGCAGCCACATCCCACCTTCCTCTGCTGCCTGAGTCCCACATCCTGCGGCCTTCTCGGGTCCGGATGGGCTCCAGCTGCCCGAGCACCGGCAATCCTGGGCAGACACTGCCTCAAATGCCCACCCAAAACGGGGCCAAAGCGGTGGGAACGGGCGGAAATCAGGGAAGGAGGGTGGAGTTGCCAGAGGTGGCCCGTCCGCTTTTGCTGAGACACATCCCACCCTGCACAGACACAACTCGCAGGCTAAGGGGGAATTTAATTTAGGACCAAGCTCCCTGGGACATGGTCTCTGGACCCAGGGATAAACACAACTGAGATACCAACGGGGCTGTGAGAACACCCTTCTGCCTCCACCCCGTTTTAGGAGAGCAGATATTATTGGCCAAAGGGAAACCTTTCCTCCTCCCCCTCGGTGTTCCTGCCAAAATAATACAGATCCTAGGAAAAACACCTTCTCTAAAAATAAACATATACATCTGTGGCTTTCTTCTTTTTCCAAGGGAACTCTCTGGGTCTGGCCCGCTCAGCCAGCAGCTCCTCTGCTCTCACAGTTTTCCTGCGTGCAGCTGCAGTTCCCAAACCTCAGGAGCGGCAGCATCCCTGTGGGATGCTCTGGGATTTTCCTACCCCATGGACGAGACTTTTCCTACCCGTTTCCCCACTTTACCTGCCCTTGCATAGATTAAATATTTTGGGAGTGAGTCTGGCTCTATCTGTGGCTGAGCACAAGGAGGAACAGCCTCAGTTTTTTTCATCAGTGCAGCACAAAGGCTCTGTAGTAACATCTACTCCTAGGAGTAAATCAGGGAAAGGATGATAAACATCCACTGTGACTGACTCAGCTGCGTGGATTGATGCCAGTGGAATTAATAACAACAAACCCCCCCTGTTTTAAAAGCATCTAGGGTTTAAACTCCTTCTTTTAAATAAAACAGTAACGGGAAAACAAGCAAAAAAAAAAAAAATTTGGGGCCACCCACTGAAAGGCAGAGACATGAAATCCACGGAATCCTGGGGACTTCTGGGAACAATCCACGGGACAGGTACGATTGCCCCGGGAACTCGGGGTGCTTTTTCATGGCCCTGACAAAGAGCAGCTGAGACACCTGCGGGCCAGATGTGCACAGCTGTACGTGTGCTGCTGCCCATCAATCCTCGGGTTCCGTCCTGCTCCAGACGCCGGCCCTCACAAACACGGCTCGGAAGGCCGGGCTGGAGCAGGGGAACGGCGAGCCCAGGCATTTCCCTCTTCCCAGCCGTGCTGCCGAGTCTCCTCCGCACGCAGAGCCCAGCCCTCGGAGCCCGCCTGGCCTGCACGATGCAAACGTGGGGCAGAGACCCTCAAGGGAAATCTGGGGAGAGACACTGGCATCCTATAGCCAGGAGTTTTTAATGCCCCTGCATGAGGGACCTGGCGGGGTAGGTGCCACCCACACTGCGTTTCAGACCCAAGAACCCATCAACACCCGCCCTGGAACTGGTTTGTCCTGGTGTTTATCGCCACGTGGCACAGTTTTGCCACCTCTCCACGGGCACATGTGTAAAGGATTTTAGTTTTTCCTGCAGAAAGTATGGCACTCATGCCCACAACTCTGGGAAGAGAAACCTCGCCTGTCCTGAGTTAGCCTTGGAGGCGATTGCTGAAAAAAGAGCTGAAAAAAGACCCTTTTCCTTGGCATCTGGAGCAGGAATGAAGCTGTGTTTGCTCCTCAAAACTGCCAAAGAGATGCTGGGGCAGCTTCCCTGAAGCGTGGATGGATTTAATCCTGGTTTTACTCTTACGGATCCTTACAGAGCACCACAAAAAGCCCTTGGTGGGAAGGAGACAAGGAAGATTCCCCATCTCCTTGCCCGCTGTGCTCAGTGCCCAGGTTTTGGCCTCCCATCCCAGGTGCCATTCCCAGATGTTTGCAGGAGAAAGGTTGCTACTCTGGCATCTTCCCCGCCGCTACAAGGCACATGCCGAAGGTCCCTGAATTCCTCAATCCCAACTCCCTGGCCCTATCCTCAATGTTTCCCTCATGGCAGGTGCTGTTCCTCGTTCCTTGATAACCACCCAGGCTCTGAGCAACGGAGGTGATTCAGTCCCAGGACTTTGGGAAGGGATTGTACCCGGCCAGGTCTGCATCTGGGATTAATCAGCACGGCTTCCTTGAAGTCAAGGGGCCAAATTCTCACTCGGAATAAAGCGGCTTAACCCTGCTGCAGTCAATAAAGCCTCTCTGATCTTTTTTTTATGTCAAGAATCGCTCAGCTCTTTAAAATACCTGGGGTTACAGGGCGCTGCCCTCTTGAAGGGGGAGCTATATTTTTATATGACAAACAATCCTGCCGGGGGAAGGAGTCTTTGGCACGGCATGAGGCGCTCTGGATTTTGTGGGGCTGGGGTGAGTCATTGGGATTGGCATTTTGGGCACCCTGGGAATGGTGACAGTGACTTGGAATTTGAATAGGTGTCATAAGCTCGGCATTCCTTATCTCCTACTGCCCCGGGGCTCTTTCTGTCCCTTCTCCTTGGCCTGGCAGCTGCATCAGCAGGGCACAAGCCTGGCAAAAGCCACCCTTGGTCCTGCATCTCTCCTCGGTCCCACCGTTTCTCCCAGCCCTTAAATGCAAGCACCACGCAGTGCACTCGTTTTCCTAAACTTTACAGCTGCTGCCTTCCATGCAGATGGCGTTGCCCATGCTTGGAATCACAGAATATCCCGTTAAACCAGGTTTAAAACCCTTAGACCAGGCTTCTTAAACCAAGCCCTCTAGATTGCAGCCCGCTTAAGTACCGTTCGAGGTACGGAGCCCGTTCCCTGCCCTGGTGTTGACAATCCCCTCTACCCCTCTCTTTCCTCTTCCTCCTCCTCTCCTTGCCAGCCTCTTCCCACGGCTGCCTCTGCTTCCCGGGGCTGCCCAGCTCCTTGGGGTGTCTTGTGCAGGGCCAGCAGTTGGACTCGATGATCCCCGTGGGTCCCTTCCAGCTCTGGAGATGTCCTGGACGCAGCATTGCATGAGGGCCAGGTAAGGCTGCTGCTGTGGCCTGAAGGGGTTTGGGGGTGTGCAGAGGACTGACTTTTGTTGTTGTTTTGTCGGAATATGCTGCACTTCAGCGTGGTTTTGTCTGGCTCTGCCTGAACGAGGGGTCGGATGTTGTTTGCCAGCTCCGGTTGGGCACCCGGGGCTGTGGTGGCTCCTGAGGGGACAGGGCTTTCTGCAGGCAACGGCAGAGTGGCTGTGAGTCTCCCTCGGGGCTGCTCGGGGGGGATATTTTATCTCTAACTCTGCGGGTTTGGATGCTGCCATCCTCCTTCAGCAGCGTGGGCAGCGCATTCCCCCGCGCCCTGTCCGGGCTCTGAGCACCCATGAATCATTTTTCCAAGGCTCTCAGGAGCAGCATCACTCCTCGCACAGGGCGTGGGGCTGGTCCCTGCTTTATGGGCTTCCCTGAAACTGCTCGGCGGGCCGGGCCAGGCAGGCAAACCACGGGAAGGGGACGGGGAGCCAGATCTTACTCACAGCCTCTTTAGCAACGCGCTTCCAGGCCGGATAGCGCCGGGAGCTTCCCAACCCCCTGCTCTGCTCCCAGAGCCTCCAGTCCCACAAAAGAACACCCCGAGGGATTTAATTCTCGGTGCCACGACTGACTAATCATTTCTAAAATCTTGCTTTATTCTGCTCGCTCTCTGCGCCGCTGCTTCGTGTTTCTTTCCTATCAATAAATTATCCGCTTCAGAACTCTCGGGTCGCCTTTTCACCGCACTTCTGGGTTTTATGGCTTCGCGAGAGGTAAAGCGAAGTTATCGCTCCCTTGCTGCTGTTTCTCAAAGGGGAACAAACAGTCTCGTTCAAATTTTTGGGGGAAGGAGCGGGCAGAGATGGAACCTCTCTGCTCGAGGAGCAAACAAGTCGGCTTGTCTGTGTCTGGTGGAGGATTTAATCACATGTTTAATATTGAAATGCGTGCTGTTCGCCCCGATGGCTGGGGTGGGGTGTAGCACATGCCCTGCTGACTCAGAGCAGCCCGGCTCCCAGCAACATGATTTGTGTGCAGCACGCACTCCGCAGCCTAGGAAAAAAAGCCCTGGAAAATCGGTTTCCACGGTCTCTCCTAGCCGGTCGTGCTGCAAAAGGCAGATGTGCGTTTCGCTGTCTGCAGTTGTCAGGTTTTTGGGGTTTGGGTGATTAAGTGAACGGGTTAAGTGGACGCTTTCAGGCGGACGAGTGCGGCTGACTCAGCTCGGCAGCAGCTGGCTGGTCTTGTTTAGGTTTGCCAGCTGCAAAAGCTGGACTTGTTTGAACCTCGGAGAGTGACCCCTGCGAGGTTCCCGCTGGGATAATAACCTGTGTCACCGCGGCTCTGATGCAATCCCCACTCTGGGGGGGAGCAGGACGAGCTCCCCGCAGCATCTGCTCCGAACAAAGGCTCCGTGCTCCGGCTCTGGCAGTGCCGCTCCCCTCTGGGTTTCACGAGTGGTCTGGGATGGGCAGGGACACCTTCCACTAGACCAGGTTGTTCCAAGCGCCCCATCCAAGCTGGCCTTGGATGTTCCCAGGGGTGATGGGAGCCTCTGGTTGATGCTGAACAGCTTTTCTGCTCTGTACAACCGAGTTTTACCCACGATTTGTGTTTGCAGTACAAGATGTTTCTTTAAGTTTCGTATTCTCCAGGTGAAATCTGCATGTGATGCTTGTGAAGCGGGAGGGAGGCTGGGTGCTACCTTCGGTGATTGAAATGAGGGTTCAGAGGCTTATGAGGGAATCAGATTGAATGCAGGGAGAGAAGAGGGAAGCTTGGATCTGCCTCTGTCTGGAGAAATGTGCTCGTGCTTCTGCACACAACACACAGATCATCTGTGAGCCCGGATTTAATTAACTACGCCGTGGGTGTGGAGGATGGCTGGGGTGACTTAATTTAAGAACTTTTCACTCCTCTGTGTGCTTTTTGCCTGTTAAAAATGCTTTGGGTCTCCTTTTGAAATTTCTCTTTGCCATTCTTCTACAGGCACAGATGGGCCTCGTCGTATCATAAAATCACAGAATGGTTTTGGCTGGAAGGGACCTTAAAGCTCATCCCATGGGCAGGAACACCTCCCACTGTCCCAGGCTGCTCCAAGCCCCGTCCAGCCTGGCCTTGGACACTTCCAGGGATGGGGAAGATCCGTGTCTGTCTGTGCACTGCACATTTCACCTCGAATGCAGCACTTCCCCATCAGTAAATGTCGGTGTGAATGTACATTCCAATTAAAGGCTCCCTAAAAGCAGCGGGGATTGAAATCAACACCAATAAACGAGTGAAATGAAGCTTTTTTTCAGGGAGACTGGCTGGTTCCCGTGGCACACGGTTTTCCCTGGAGATGGCAGAAGAAATGCAAATGCTGGGCCACGCTCCCCTCCTGGAAGTGCACGGATGCACCCGACAGGAAACTTAACCTGACATCCCACACGGTTTGGCTGAGCAAAGTGATCTCTGCCCTTTCCATACTTATTTATATTTTCAGTTGACTGCATAATCTGGCCCTCTAGAAAGTCCCTTCAGGAGGTCACGCAGCTGAAATAATAGCTAATGAATTTGTAACAAATTATTTCAGACTTATTAAACACTTTCTTCCTTCCCTTCCAAGTGTTTGCATGCTGCTCCCAAACTAGGTAGGGCTGGAATAAGGAGGCTGGCAGGACCGTGCCAGCTCCAGAGACTTAAGGAGAACTGCTGGCATCGTTTTTCCTTCCAGAGATAGCCTCATTCTGCTCCCATCACCTCATTTGGCTGTTCCACCTCTGCTTTTGGGAAGGTTTTAAGGCCAGGGGATGAGGCTCTTGGACTTCTCCAGTGTTGCACCATCCAACTGATTTCCATCTCTGCTCCATTAATCAGGGATTGGTTTGGGTTGGAAGGGACCTTAAAGATCTTTGAGCGTGAAAGGACCTGGGTTTATTCTTTCCAGTGCTTGGTTACACAAGCCAGGCCCTGACAGCAGGAATTGGTGATTGGTATCTGCTCTGAGGGGATCTGCTCCCCTTTTCCACGGATGCAAAGATCCTCCTGCGTGCATGGGCTGGGGCCGAATTTTTGGGGACTCACTGCCTGGCCCCCTGATGAGATCCAGCCAAGTCATCCTGTTGGCTGAGCAAGGGAATGCCTGTGGGCTGCCTTCCCAGGACAAGGAGCTGTCTGGTCCAGGGACCAGACACATCTGTGGAGACAGCCCAGGACATGTAGGGACAGCTCTGAACCAACTTGTGCCTTCACCTGGACTTGAGCTGTGTACTCTAAACCTGACAGTGCTGCTTTATCCTTACTTAGGTTGGTCTTGTGTGTTAGGGGTTTTAGTTTTCCCAAGAGATCCAAGGAGTAACTAAATGATAAAGGCTGTTGGATACAAGTTTAGGCTGGAATTCTCAAATGGATGAAGGAAGCTTTCAAGAAAACTTGGTATCTATCAAAAAACTCGCAGCTCTGGAAGGGCCCTAAATCTCTTTGGCTTCAGTCTGCTCGTCAGCCCCTGTCCCTTCCCCAAAAATGAGTCAGAGGAAGGTGGCCCTGGCTGTTTGAAGCTGTGCTGGGGAGCGGGCAGTGCCACAGAGAGGGTTCAATCATTTTGTGATGCTTCAGCTCTGGGGTTTGACCCTGTTAGTGCTGCTCAGACAGAGCATCCTGGCTGGGTGGGCAGCTCTGAGACCACCAGGAGGAATTTTAACCTCCCACATCCCTCGGCTTTGTGCTGTGCCTTCCCCTGGTTTGGGGCTCCTCGCTGTGTGCCAGGCTCGGCTCAGTGCCAGCAAGGACAGGCTGACCTGTGTGAGCACTCCTGGAAGCTCCCAAAATATCCCTTATCTCACTGATTAAGGCTCCGCCCTCACACAAGGCCCCAACAGATTATGTAATGTCTTCATTTAGCAATTAATGTAGAAGTTTTAGTGGGGTAAAGTTCCAGCCTTTGGGTTTTAGGTGGAAAAGCTTGAGCACGTAATCTTTGAAGAGTTCAAAACTAGCAAAAAAGAGCTTAAAGTAAAATGCATTTTCTGGAATCCTGTCCCAATTCACGTCTGATTAGGGCTGGAAATTGCCTTTGGAATGGGGAGGAAAATTACTCCAAGAGGTATTTGGGTCTGAATTATCCATCAGCACTACTCAGGCAGTTTTCCCTGCCCTGAGTTTTGCATCTGTGTGCTGACCAGAATGGTGACTTGTATTTTTATTTAAAGCATCCCCATCCCTACAGAAACCTCTGGTGGTTTGTGAACCACAGCGCTGCCGACTTCAATCATGCCTAAATATCGAAGGCGAGCCTGATTTGTGCTGGAAGTGCTTGCTCATCAGCTTTCCCTTTAATCAGTGGGGTTGTTGGGACTCTCCAGCCCCCCTTGGCTGCCCTGGTCGCTTTGCAGGATCCTGCTCGAACCGGAGGCCTCGGGATGGCTCCGACCCAAGTGACCTCCTCAGGATCCTGGTGCAGAATTCTCCTGGTGGTACCCTGAGATCAGCAGATGCTGGCCTTTCTCTCAACTCCCACTCAGTGCCTCAAATCCCAGGGAAAGCTCTCCTTCCGCTGCTACACCCTCTGCTTTGAAGACAAAAGATGATTCAACAAGATATTGGAGGGGGGTGTGGGGGTGTTGGATGGTTCAGTTGCCTTCCAAAACTCACAGGGCTTTCCAAAGCTGGAACTAGGACATTTCCAAAGCTGGAATTAGGATGTTTCCATGCACAGCCTGCCCTCTCCAGAGCTTCCCTGGCACTGATGCACAGCAAGACCTGCAGCAAAGCTAATTCTCCTACTCGCAATTCTTCTCCCAGCCCTTCCCCAGTTACCCAGCTGAGATGTCCTTTGCCTCCCAGCCCCAAAAAAGCAGCCTGTGGATAAATGATTTGGGATCATAAGGGATATGACGAGTCTTTGCAGCTCCAAGGAGAGTCTGGGTGCACCCAGTGGGTGCCTGTGGAACCAGAGTCCTGCTATTGGTTTGAGCTGTATTTTATTTTATTCATGGCACAGCCTCTCTCTGCTTGTTTGGGAAGTTATTCCCTGCCTTTGCTGCCTGGAGCAGATCCCAGAGAGCAGCACAGCCTGCTCTTTTTATTATCTGCCCCACTAATGCCTCTTTTTTATTTTTTATTTTTGCCCTCCCTCCTTAGGTCGCTTGTTTTGGGTCACTTTATTCTCAGTACTGACCCCACGGCAGGGTTTTCCAGCTCTGTTGCTTCTGTGACTCAGGAGGGATGTTTTGCTCTCATTTATTAGTTTTTCTGTCCAGAATACAAGAGGTTAAACACTTTGGAGAAGCTTATTCTGTATTTACGGCCGAGGTAGGTTTCTAAATCAACAGTAGGTCGTGTATTGGAGTGACTCACAGAGCTGCTTAACCTTTTTCCTTCCGTTTTTGTCCCTCTCCAAATCCGAGGAACATCTGCAGTTTAGATCTCTTCGATGAGGAGCTGCGAAACGAATAGAAACTGGCCGAATGTAAATCCAGCCTGGTGGCACGTGAATGCCTTCTGTGCTGGCAAGGTCCTGCCTGCTGGGGACGTGCCAAGGTGGGCACTGCAAGTGTTGACATCTGCTTTTTGGGGGGGAAATGGAGGCAAAATTGCAGGGCAAGGTGGGCGTGGGCTGGGAGTACTTTCAGCCTGGCCCCTCCAGTTTAGAGAGATGAGCCCAGGGTGGGCTGTGGGTGCAAGGAGAGCAAAACCCACCGGTGCCATCCCATCAAATGGTCACGAAAGAGGTGTCACCCTCTCACCTAGCCCAGAGGCTCTGGTGGAAAGTGTCCATCAGAGGAAAGGGCCCCAAAATCCCGCGGCACTTTTGCTCCCTGCCAGAAACAGTGGGAAACGGGCTGGAGGTGGACAGAGCAGATGGGAGCAAGCTGGGGGCTCCTTCCTCAGCCATCACCTCTGCAGTTTGCTGTGCTTCAAACCCCCTTTTCCCATGGATATTTACAGACCCCCCCTTTTTCCTGAGCATCAGAGCAGGTCTGAGACATTTTCACTCCCAAATCGCAGCCAAACCCCTGCCCAGCAGCATTCAGTGACTCTCTTCTAAGGAATGTGTGGAATCTCTCAGATTTTGGGGTTCGTCCCTCTCCTCTCCCTGCCCCAGGAGCTTTCAGGATGGTCCTGCCAGCTCTGTGTGCAGTTTTTGGGGGTCTCTGCTGGGTCTAGGCCTGTGCAGGAGCCCTGTGGGCACAGCATCTCTCTGGGGTCCAGATGCTCCTCATGCACCCCAATCTTTAAAGGAATTCAGTCCCTCAGGGAAGGGCAGATGCTTTCTGTGGGTACCAGCAGCTCTGGGGGATGCTTGTCCTGCAGGATTTGGGCTGACCTGGGAGGCCTGAGAGGTTTCTTTTCTTGCGTTTAGACCACAAATTGCCTTGCTCTCAATGCCTGCCAGCTCTCTGGGGTTTTCCCCCATGAAAGGACTGTGCTACCCAACCCTCTTGGAGTCATCTTTTAAAATTTGGGTTGTTTATTGAAGTGGCTGTTGGTAAAGGAATGGAGTAGACCTGTGCTTGTTGTGTTTGGAGCTAATTTAAAATCTCCTGTTAAGAGGAGGACAGGGCAGGTTTAATCACATTCTCAGGAAAACAGAGCAGAGAAATGGGATTTTTTTATAAAAAAGAATTTTTCTATCAGAAAGGCAGCTGTGGCTGCAAGGTGGAAGCGCCTCTGATGCCGCACTCTGACCCTAAATTAAATAACCTGGGAGTCTGTTCTCCTGATGATCTGATGCGGGATGTGCCCAGTGCAAAATTTGGTTCCTCCTTTTCTTGGGCAGTGAGACAGCTCCTGGCTGCTCCCAGGTATTCCATGTGCTCCCTGTTAGGCACACAGGGGATGTTCCCCTTGGTTGCAACCCCAACCCCACCTTATTCTTCATTTAATGCCGTTTATCCTGCCCTCTAGTGCCAGCAGGTGCTGAGTCAGCAGCTGCTGCGGTTTTCCACCTTTTCCATCTCCCAGCCTGGGAATCTGCTGCTGCTGCTGCTGGGGCTGCCAGGGCGGGGAGAGCTGCCAGAAATGTTTGTGCACCGCTGGGATGTGTTGGGAATGGGTACCTCAGAGCAGCTTTGGAGCGAGCACGGTTGCTTGGAAGGACCTTTTGGAGATGTTTGCAAGGAAAATGAGCCTTGTGAGGGAAATGGGAATACACGTGGCAGGCTGTGTGAAGGGAGCCTTTGGAGTTCAGGAGGTTGTTTCAGTGATGAGCTTAAAATGAAATCTTCAAGCCTGGGAAGTGCTTGGAGATGCTGGGGACAGGCAGGGCTGGGATAACACCTGGAAACGGATGTCTTGCTTTTCTCTTGAAGAAAAGGGGGAATAATTTCCTGTTCGAGGAGACATCTGAGAGCCTTTTGTCACCCACTCTGCTGGGAGGGGAGGAGAGGGGAGGCTCCCCCAGCCACATCCTGGGGTCTGCAGGCACATCAGTGCTCCCCAGATCTCCCCCAAGCCCATCACACACCTCCCTCCCTCCTACTGCTGCGACCCTCCTGCTGTTTTGAAGACCCCAGCAGACAGAAGCTTTAGGGTTTAGAGTGCAGGGACACCAAGGCTGCCGAGCTGGGTGTCCATGCAGCCGGGCAGGATGGGACCCGCCGCAGCTTTTGCACAATTTCCTGGGTTATTTCAAGCTGTGGGGAAGGTCCAGCCGTGCATGGGAGGGGCAGGCAGGGCTGTGGTACGCAAGCAAGGCTGCAGAAAATGGAAAAACAGCCTTGGATAAGTCTCCTCCTCCCCTGTCCCCTGGTCTTGGATCTGAAACTGGGGAAAGGCGGGGGGGGGGGGAACACCACAACAACACCCCAAGCCTGTGAGGTGACCCCTGGTTTTGCTGTGCTGACGCTGGCGGAGCTGTTAGGGTGGGTTTGTTTCTTTAAGGTGTCTCCCAGAGGGAGGATCAGCCAAATGCGATGTGGCAGCTCTGGTAACTCCTCTTGGCTCTCAGCACGGCCCTCGCTGATCACACAACTTGCTAGTGAAGAAGGTACAGCTGTCCAGGCCTTGGCAGGCGTCCCCACCCTCTGCTTGCTGCCAAATCCTCGCTCGCTTTTTTATAAAAATTCTTAGTTTCCTCAGAGAATGGAAATGGAGCAGCCTCATCTGCCTCCCAGCCCCTTCCAATGCCTCCTGGACCTGCTGGAGTAAAGCCTGGTGTCCCTGCATCCCTCCGTGGTGCTGGGATGTTGGCAGCCAGGGAGAGCCCCGGTTCCAGGGCTCCTGCCCTGCTCTGAGGGGCTGGGGGGGACCAGGGTGAAAGGTTGGGGTCCCAGCAGTGCCTGCACATGGCTGGAGCTGTGCTGGGGGTGGTTTGGCATTCCTGGCATGGGCATTCCCAGCTCTCATAGACACCTGGGAGAAGGGAACCAGTGGGAGGTGGGGGTAAGAGCAAGCTCACCACGGGGCCAGCAACTCTCCTGAGTCCCTTCCCTGGCTGTGCCACACCTGCAGAGCTGGAAGTGCCTCATTATCCCTGTTTGCACCTCGATGGAGCAGCTCCAATCACCCAGGTCCCGAATTGTCCCAGCAGCCAGACCCCCTGAAAAGCTTCAGGCATTGATTCCTGGCCTGGGCTCCCTGCAAGAGCTCCAGGAAACCTTCACCTCCTCCTCTCCCTCCTTCAGAAATGACCCAAACCCCCCTGGTTTTGGAACATTTTAGCAATTTTAAGGATGTGCCTGATCTACAGAAGAGCTGCAAGGCAGCCTGAGCAGTGCAGCGGATGAATAATTCAAGGCGGGGGGGGAGCCTATGGATTTCCTCTCCAGAAAGCGCTTTTGGATCTTCAAACAACGCAAATGTGGCTGGAGCCGTCGAGAGGCTGTGCAGTAGCATTTTAGAGAAAGATTAAGGAAAAACAGCACTGGGGAACAAAAGGACATTTCACAGCTGGTGAGATGATGGCATTAGGAAGCTCCCAACATGCCCTGAACAGGAGGTTTATTTTCTGGAGGAGCAGGGATGAGTGGGCAGATCTAAGAATTGTCCTTGGGACTTGTACATGTGCCTCGGGCTCTGCAGTGGGCATGAAAACCTTGCTAATTGCAGCAGAAAATGAGCCGGTAATGGCAAATACGAGAACAATAAACCAGTATGAAAAAGGGGGAACGGATTTGCAAGTACTGCTGTATTTAAGGCCAGGTGTTCTTCTCTCTGGTTCTGACACGATAATCCTGAAAAATCATATGATTCCATGAATTGATTCTGGCATGATTAGCCTGAAAAATAATATGATTCTGTGAATTGATACTGACATTTTTAGCCTGAAAAATCTTACGATTCTATGAATATGCACAGCTAAAGAATAGCTACAATTTTCAGAGCCGGGTCTGTGTCCCTCGACAGCTTTAAAATATTTACCTTTTGCCACTCATCGAGAGTGAAAGTATTGCCCGGTTTACAAAATAACGGCGCTTAGGAGGAAAGCTTTCGGATTAACTCGGTCCTGTTGAAAATCGGCATGTTTTGAGCTCCCAGTTCCGTATCCTCAGCCCTCTGGGCACATGGCAAAGCCCTGGGGGTGCCTGGAATTATATTTTTGGTGTGACAGGGTCTTTTTGGAGGTGCTTTCCACTACCAATTTCCCTGGCATGAACAGGGAAAGCAGCGGTGAGTTACTCCTTTGCGCGCGTTATAACGAGAAATATTGATCATTAGGCTGTTTGATTTTAAAGTTTCCAAGGGGATCACTTGAAAAGGATCTCTGATCTCCGCTGTTCTTGAGGTACAAGCTGATTTAAACATTTCAAAAGCCTGAGCCTCTTCTCTGTCCCAAAACCCAAGTGCAAACTCATCACATCGCGATGGAGGTGAGAGCGCTGCGCTCCAGCTCCCTTCCAACAGCAAAGATTTCAGGCCCAGCTGGTATAAAACAGATTATTTAGTGCTGGCAATCCCTGGAATCTATTAAACAGCCCCTTTCGTGGCCAGGGATGAAAAAGCCCTTGTAAAATGCTGGGTTGTTCCGTGCACAAACCCCCACGGAGCTGGGAGGGAGCTTTGGAGATTGCGGGGCCGTGCCTGGAGCGTCGCGCTCGCAACCAGTGCAGCAAAAAGGGCTTGGTGCTAGGAGAAATTTCCTGGGCTCATCAGGCAAAATAATTAAGCAAAACAAATTAAAATATGCAGGATAGCCATCCTATCTAATGTGTAAGAATACAGGTTAATATGCTGTGTGCAGAGTGCTTGTGTAAAAGCCGATATTACCTCATCCGGCCTGTTTTTATCATGTGGTTTTATGCCCTGGTTTCTCACTGGGAAATTTCCATGGGGACAATTCCCAGATGTTCCTGCACAGGCTCAATTCCTGCCACCCATCCCATGCTCTGGAGCCCACTGAGGCAAGCTCACCTGTGTGTTTGGGGGAAGAAAGTCTCAAACTCATAAGAATCGGCAAAAAAGTGCCTGTGGCATGAATTTTGTGGGGTTGTGGCATGGAGGTGGTGCTGGGCATCCCAGTGGGACACATGAAAAGGACAGAGGGAGGCAGCTGCTCAGCTGGAGCAAATTGGAAACCTATTTTCCCCATCCAAACCCCTTTAATTAATGGGTTGTTAATAAATTTCGTTGCGTCTCTGTCCTGGCCATATTCAGGGTGGGATTTTTTGTGCTGCAAGCGTGGTCCTGACAGAATCCATAGGGCCATGGCACCGGGATTTCTGGTGGGCCCAGGTGGGTTTTGCACAGCTGGACTAAACTGTAAACTCCTTTCTTGTCCTCAGCAAGGTGGTTTATCTGCAGTTTCCAATGCCAAGCTGTTTTCTGGGAAGTATCCCCCTGTTCACCTTCCTCCTGGGTCCACAATTCTATTTGGTTTTTTCCTCACCTTTCTCAGCTTCCCCTCCCAGACAGGAATTCTGCCTAAGGAGCCACATCACACAGAGAAGTTCCACCGTGATGTGCATAAAATTTGCCAAAAGGGTCAGCCACGAATGTGCATTTTTGTGTCTCTGGCAGGTTAATTTTGTTGAGGAGATTGGTTTTGGGGACACTGAGTGTGGATGCTGTGGGGAACCCCCCCAGCCACCCAAAATACTGGTTTTTCTATGAAAGCCTCTCCCTGGCTCCATCCCACCCTAGTGAAATTTCCAAGCTGGATTAACTAATTTTTTTTAATAGGAAGCTCAGCACAGCCGTGATTCCCCCATTTCAGCAGAGCAATTGGGTTTATTTACATTTAAGCACAAACATATGACTTTTAAAGGAGGCCCAAACAGCTAAAACCGAGGGCATAATCAGATAAATGACTGCATGAGGATTTCTGGTGGCTAAACTCACCCCAAACCCACTTCATACATTTTAAAGCACGACTTTGGCAGGTCTAATATCTCTTAAGGAAATGCTTCTTGGGGGTGGCAGCTAACAAGGCAAAACTCTCTTATTAGGAATTCAATTAAAGCTAGGCCAGGCTTACTGGACCTCTTCCAGTAAATATACATCAAGCTGAACCCGTAGACATCTGTCTCTTCTCTCGCCCCCAGCTCCTCCTTTTGCTGTTTTCCAAGCTGTGGTTAAAAGGTGGGGAGGAGATGGGAGGAAGAGGAGGGACTGTCGCTCGCCCTAGAGTGCAGGGCACAAGAATTATTTTCTGGTTTGGTGTCCGACCACTTTTGTGATCTGGGGGAGAACGGATCTGCCTCAATCCCATCCCTTGCCGAAACACAGGTGTAAAAAAAAAAAACCAATTAAAAATCCTAAATCACATAATTATAACAAAGAGAGGTTGGATCCAGGTGGATCCCGGCCCCCGGGTGCTGGTTTGGCAATGAAGAATCCACGCTGCCTTTCCTGGGCTCGTTTTGGAGTAGTAGAGCAAAACACCTTTTCCACCCAAAAGGCTCAGAGCTCGGGAGAGGCGCCCGGAGAAGTCGGGGATCTAATCCGGAGAATTCAGGGATCTAATCCGGAGAATTCAGGGATCTAATCCGGAGAATTCAGGGGTCCAATGGCCACTCTGAGCCCGCTGTTACCAGCAGGGTTTAGGAGTTGTTGCCGCTTATTTAACGTTTTTATGGCAGTGGTAACCAAACCTCCCTGTCCCGTTTGCACCCTCCTCCTGCAAGGAACCTGTCTCCAAATTCCTGCTGCTGCTTCCCTTGGTGGGATAGAGAAAGACTGGTTTATTTTTTCCCCTCCTTCCCGAGGGAAAACCCTCCTTACTGCTGAACAGTGAAAACCTTGGGCTCTAAGGGTGACAGAACACGAATAAAATTCAGAGAGGGACCCTCTATTTTACCCCCCCAATCCCCGCTCTAAGGCAGGAGGAGAAATACATCCCAAAGGGTCCCGGAGCCCTGATTCCCGTGTTTTGCTGCACAGCTGCCAGGAGAAGGATGAGGGCACTGGGGTTGGGGGGACTGGCTGGGGCTGGCGTGGAAATGGTTAAAGGGATGGGTCTGAGGGCAAGGGCTGCCTCGCCTTGATTTATGGGCTGGCTGAGTTAATTTGCTCTTTTGTGTGTGATTAGTTGTTGTTGCTGAGTGGTCATCTTCCACAACTACAAATCTAATTAATGCCGGGGTGCCAAGTGTTGGTTTGGTGTTTTGTTTTGGGGTCTTTTTAAATCCCTGGCAAATACTGCTACTGTTTCAATTCTTGAGAACTGATCATTAATTAGTATGAGTCTGCTAATACCCAGCTAGAGGGTTGCTTGGCTTTCCTCACTTCCAAATTTGCCTGAAGAAGGAAATCGGGAGCTGTGGTGACTCTCCGAGCAACCCACCGAGGTGTCTGGTGGGATCGGCAGCTTGCAAGGAGCGATCTGCTTTTTTTCCCCCTTCCCAATTTTCTGCAAAACCTGGGAAGAGGGGTGAAAAAGCTCCCCGAAATGTCTGCTTTCCCCAAGCAGCTCTAAGTGCCTGGCGGCATTTCGAGCTCGCTCTGTGCTTCGGGCTTGTGGTGCCGTCCCTTTCCATGTTCGTGGCCTCGTCAAACCATTCCTGCAGTTCTCCAGCAAGACATAAATTCTGGAGGGCTTGGGCTCGGAGATTTCAAAGTCGTGCTGAAGCACATGGAAATGATTCTCAGGGCTGCGGCTATAAAAATAATTATATTGCCGGGGGAAAGAGTGACATGAAATGTCCCCAAAAGAGATCTCAGCGGTGGTTACAGGATCTGTCCCGGCTCTGTAAGAGCCCGCTGTGATCTCCAAGGCTCATTTATCACTGCTACCTACAACTGCAGGAAATATGCCCCCAAAAAGCACCGAAGGAAGGAATGCGAGGGGAGAAGCGTTTCGGTCTCCCCCTTTGTTTTAATGAGGATGCTTTGAAAATTAGCGCTGCTCTGCCGAGCTGCGCGGTGTGAGGATGACTAATTTGGAGACAAATTAGGTCTACTTAGCCGAAATGTCTGCCTCGATTGTTCCCTTAATGACCCTTCAACGCACATCTCTCCCGATAGGACTTTTACCGCAGCTCTGCCTCCAGCAGATTAAGTAATAACATGTTTTTACCACTTTTCTAAGCGCTCCTTCGGACCCGATCCAACATTTCCCCTCCGCCATGCGTGTCCCCAGCTCTTTCTGATGGGTAATTCATTTATTTGCGTCTAGCCCCTGGCAGATTTGTCTCTTCGCATGTCTCCTTCTCCGGAGCGTTTCCCTCGCACCCTCTTTTTCAAAGCTCCCTGAGCCTGAGCGTTTTTTGGCTGACTGCAGCGTGTTTGGTGTCTGCTGGGTAACAGATTTATCCTTTCCCAAGGAAAGACACGAACGTAAACAGAGGATCCAAAATGCATTTTGCTGGGCTTTTTAAATGCGCTGAGATGAAACCCCCGCCCCTCCCCGCCGCTACAAGGCTATTAATGTAAATACCAAACTTTACAATCCTTCCTGTCAAGGAAACTTATTTACATTTTTTGAAGGATGCGTATAAAAAAAATGGGGCTTTTGGGACAAAAAGGGCTTCGTTCCAGTGTCGCTACACCCCCAGTTCACTGTGCTGCTCTCATACACTATAGAATTAGGTTTTGTTCCCAGGGCCAGCAGAGATAACATCTGTTTGCTTCTTTAAGGAGAAAATGAAATAGGATGCTGGTGTTTTATACTGGGAACAGCCCTGCGAGTCTGAAGGGGCGATGGAATGAGGGCTGTGGATCGAACACACGCGTTAAACGGGGCTTCTCCAGCATGAGAAAGGTGGGGAAGGGGTTACCAGCGCCAGTGCCAGCCCAGGGGAGGCAAAGGGCTCGTCCCCAGTGAGTGGGAAGAAGGGGCAGACTGGTCTTACTGGTGCGGGGCTCAAGGCTGTGTTGTCCTTTACACTTTGTGCTGGTCCTGCCATCCCGGCTGGACAGGTTTTTTCCCTGCTAAAAGGCATATCAGCAAACATACTGCCTTTTTCCCCCGATTTATTCTTTTCAGTGTAGAGCCTGTGGAACATTCCGAAAGCAAAAGGGAAAGGCGGCTGCAAGGGAAGGGGCGCAGGTGGCGGCAGTGAGGATGGGGAGATGTAGGGGGGAGGAAGGCTCGGCTGAAACATCCCATTGCAGCCCTAGAGGTGCACAAACTGCGCCTGTTTCTCCTGAAACTCCCAGAGTCAGTTGTCTGGAATTCCGTGGAGCTGAACAGGAAAAGCTCTCGTGGCCAGGGGAGCGAGCAGCAGTGACCTGCTGGCGTTCGCAGGGGCCAGGTGGCATTTTCCCAGTTCCCAAGGCTCTGATTTTCTAATCAGACTGCTCCTCCGATTTCTATTTTGCTTGCAGCCAGAGGGGAACGAACGTCCCTCCAAGAAGAAAGCCTTTCCTTGCTTCTTTCTCCCCAAAACCTGGGGAAAAAGGAGGACGGCAGCCCAGCCTGAGCGGCGCTCACCCCACGCCTGCAGCTCCTACTCCCTAAGAAAGGCAGGAGCTGATCCCAAATCCACACAGCTATTTCTTGGGGATTGTTTTGTCCATTGAGGCAGCACAGGCTGCTCCCCACTCATCCATAAAATGTCCCACCACCCAACTGTATTTGCCCGTTTTCGAGGGTTTCTTGAGGATCTTGGTGTAGTTTCTTTTCTATTTTCTGGCAGCTGTAATTTCTGTCGCCATAAACGATCGAATTTGACACCGCACCGCACCAGGCCATTTGTCAACAACCTTTTCAACAGTCCAACCACACGCATGTTCCTGCACACACAGGCACAGGGAAAGGGGGGAAGGTTTGGGATCTTCCTCTGCAAGAGCCGCCCCAGAGCACCGGGTTGGAAGTTGGGTTACGGCGAAGGCGCCGGATTCCGATTCATTCCCAATCAAACCAAAACGTGACGGGGTTTGGTTCTGCATCGTGGTTTTTCTGTAATGTCCTCACAATTTTTTGGGGGGTAGGGACAATCTGAGCACCTACCTATAAAATCTGCCTCATCAGAGCAACGTTAATAATAATTTAATCAACGTGGGGTTTAAAACGTGGTTTTAAAAAGGCAGGTTTTGCCCCGTACCGTGTGCTAGGAGTGGTTGTGTGTTAGATAACAGATTCCCAACCATCCTTGGCTAATGGCAACACATCATTTGGGAAACAACAGAATCAATGCATTGTTCCAACCCAGCACTTTCCTATTCGGCCAATCTAAACTGCTGAAGAAATATGTGTTCGGGACATTTTACATCTGGTTTTGACAAGAAGCCTGGGGTTTTTTGTGCGTGGGGCTTTTTTTTTTTTTTAATCTGTTTGCTGCAGTTTTTTAGCCAGATTAGCATGGGAAAAGGCTCTCTGTTTTATAAACGGAAGGTTAATCTTTTGAAAAACCCACTCAGCTTTGGATTTTTGCAGTTGAAATCAGGGCAAGGCGTGCAAAAAATAGGAATGCCAGCGATGGCCATAAACCCCACAACAACAGTGTTACCTATTTAAATAAAGCTAAACAACAGGCAGCTTGTGCAATCGGTAGAATAACCAATTTTGGGACATTTTTCATACTTCGGGGACTCACTAGAAGAGCGCGTGGACACGTTAATTGCAGCAAATTCCAAACTATTTCAGGATGCAAGTGAAACATTTACATCTGAAATGGTTTTAAGTCTGTTTTACACTGCTAGTAAGTCCCGGTTTCACATTTTTTAGCTTTTTGAAACGAGGCACTGCAGTTGCATCACGTTTTTGCCTGGTTCTGTATTTTATTTATTCCAACGGGCTGCTCGTTGCTGCCCGAACAAAGATGGATTTGCCTCTTTAAACAAACCCGGCCAATGGGCTGGGATAAACTTTCCTCTTCAGTCCTGCACATGATGAAATTATTTCATTTTTACATCACAGGGGTGGCGGGGAAAATGTCCCTTCAGTGTGTTTGCCTGGTGAAACGGGTTCATGGGCTCTGTTTTATGTACGGAGCCCCAGACAGCGCCCAGCCAGACCCAAACTCCGGCTGACACAATGCAGAGCTGCTCTGCTTAATTAGCTGGAGATGAGGGTGTTATTAAAAGCCTTTTTCCCCCTCCTTTCTGACTGTTTATTCCTCCCTCCCTGAATATTACAAATGCAGCTGAAGAGGAAGTAGTTTCCTGCTAATGGAAAGCGATGAGGAAGGGTTTAGTGAGGAGAGTAAATAAGAAACTGCGCCCAACGCCAGCCGCTGCTTCACCGGCTCTTTGGGGAAGGGAAACTGGACAAACCCCCCAAAATTCAGCAGAGTTTCTCCTGTCTCTGTTTGCTTTTTGCTGTGTGAGGGGGAAGGGGCACAGCCCGGGACTGCAGCCGACATCTGCTGCTCGTTTCTTTTAAGAGAAACACAACCTGGGGCGAACCCGTCGCCGAGCCCCGCGTGGGTCCTGCCGACCCCCTGGCCCCCAGCTGGGAGGGGATGTGGCCATCACGGGGCTCAGCGCTGGGGTTTTTGGGGTGCAGACGCCCAGGGAGTGGGGCAGCAGCTGGTTTGGATCCCCTTGTCAGCCTGTTGTGGCCATCACCTTTTCCTCTCCGAGCCCTTCTCCGGAGCGGCGCTTTCTGGCAAATCTCAGGCGGTGACGGTTTCCCCTCTGTCCCTCATCATCCAGCTCTCAACACCAACCCCCTCTTTCTCTCCCCCGTTCCCACAGAGCAGAAGCATGCTGATTATTACTTTTCCCCCCCCAAAATTTGGGGCACATCTCATTTTTGCCTTCCTGGAAGCTCCATGTATTTGAATTTCTGCCGGCGCGGGGGGAGCGGGAGGAACTGGACATGCCTACGCTGCCCTCCGCGTCAGTGACCCCAAACCCATCAGCGTCCCTGGCATTCCACACCACCTCTCCCCGGGCAAAGGGAAGCAAACAGACCCGGAGCATCGTCCAGGAGAAGAGAAATGGGTACCTACCCCTTGGGCTGGCCTGGCCTGGGCGGTGGCTAGTGGGAGGCCGACATGGACCACGCTCCCTCCATCCTCCACACGGAGAAGGCATAACTGAGCCTCTCGTGAGCCACGTAACTGCAGCTCGTCATCTTACTGTCCATCTCGTCGCTCTGTAGCACCTGGTAGAGGAAGTCTATGTACCGCGCCGCCAGCTTGAGTGTCTGGATTTTACTCAGTTTGTCAGAGGGCAGCGTGGGGATGATTTTCCTCAGGGCGGCAAAAGCTTCGTTGAGCGACTGAGTCCTCTGCCTCTCTCTGACATTGGCCAGGATCCTCTGGCTCTGCAGTTCTTCGTAAGATTGGGAGCTGGGACTGGACTTTTTCCCCCTCTTCCCTGGGTTGGGGCTGCCATCTTCGCTGGACTTCTTACTGTATCTTCTCTTCCTGCCAAATCTCTTTGGCTGCCTTTCCAGCTCCTCTTCACTGGTCCCCAAGCTATCCACAGGGGAAACAGGAGAACTGGAGCTTTCTTCCATGCTTTCTGCAAGAAGGGGAGGGGAAGAGCCTTTCCCCCCCTCCTTATGTTATGTGAGTGTGTGTGTCTTAAATGTGCTTTAAATTCCTGAGACAGATCCTTTGGAAAAACAGGAGGACTCCTTTTTTCTTTTTTTTTCCTTTTTTTTTTTTTTTTTGCTGACCAAACGTTTTCCAGGTTGCTTGAAGGGCTCTTATTTCAAGGACCGAGGTTGTGTAAAAAAATTGAGGTCTTGGAGAGAGGAAGTTATTCTAACTTTTTGGAAACTTTAGCTGAGCTCAGTTGCTAAATAGTTGTCAGAAGTGAGGGAGGTGCGGGGCTCCCTCCTGATTGGCCGGCCAGGTCGGTGGGAGGAAGGCTTTTCCCCTGCTAAACTTTCACAGTTTTATGTTACACTTAACTAAAATCTTGGGAATGCACCTCGAATCAAAGATAGCTGGCGAACGCCACCCCCTGCCCCCGGGGATGCTGCGTTTGCAGCACCCCTCCAGGATAACCCCCCGCACCCACCCCGGGGGTTTTTGGGGTGCTGCCTGGGGTCCCGTCCCCAGCTCCGTGGCCAGGCTGCAGAGGTTCCGTGCCCAGACCAGGGGGAGAAGGAGCGAGCCCCATTTTTATGGAATGGGGCCCTATTTTGCAGCCCCCAGTGCTGGGGGTCTTGCGAACCCCCTGTCCTGCAGGGATGGGGTGGGGACCTGCCTCCCCATCCCACAGGGTGACCTCGGAGCGGCAGAAGTTCCCTGGGGCACGCTGAGCTATAGGAATGGTGGAGATTTGGGGGCAGAGGGGCTAAACCCCTACTTGTGGGGGGCATGCAGAAAACGGTCCTGGACAAACCCAAAATACGGATGAGATGGGAAGCAGTTTGTGGAAAACCCCATGGAAATGACCCCGGAGAGGCAACACTGGGCATGCACTGCCATTTTCTCGCCGCTTTCCCCCCTTCCATGAAATGCTAAGCAGTACATTTAAGGGAATCTGCAGCCAAGGTAGGTAGGAGGACATTTTTTCCTCCTCCAGAATACGCTCCTGCTGAATTTGTGGTATCCCAGCACACAAAAACTGTGATAACAGGATTTTTGATCTAGCCAGCAGAAGACAACAGGTCTCTTTTTCTCTCTCCATCACACCGTGGGGGAAAATGTGGGAAAACTCCGCGTGCTTCTGTGCAGCTAAGGCAGGGAAAAATCAGATTTGGACCTCTGATGTCAGTCACAGCCCAAATTGCAGGAACAGATGCATTCCTGAGCAGCAAAGATCATGTTTTCAATACGGAGCAGGGAAATAAAATAGAACAATGATAATAACAAAAAGAAATAAGACAAAAGCAACTCGTAAAACGCCGATGTTGTATCAGAAGAATTAGTTTGGAGTGGATTTCTTTGCAAAGTTTTCCAGTAGGCATCAACACTCATTAATGGAAAAAATAATGTCTGGTTTGATTGGAAAGTGTTCCTTGGTAGGAGAAGGAATTTTTGGCTGGCCTGGGGCTGGCTGCACTGCTGGTAGGTAATGTTTATAGTGGAAAGCCTTCCCCAGGCAGCCCCTGGGGACAGCCTGTGTTTGCTTTCCAAAGGAAAGGTTCTCAGGTGCAGCACAGAAGTCGGAAAGCGAGGCCGTTCTGCAAATAGATTTTTAATCCAATTTAAGACGTCGGTGAGCTCCCGCTCACACCCCAAATCCAGGTTTCCAGAAGGGTTCGGGGCTGGATCGGAGAGTTGATCCAGCATCTGAAACCTGGAGTTCCACAAGTGCAATGGGATGGTGCCCACCAGCCCCACGGACCTCAAAGCAGATGCCACCCCTTGTGAGGGATATTTGGTTCGTGCTGGGGTTATTTAGGAGTCTCCTGAGTGCCTGGAATTGCTTCCAAGTATTGAGGGAAGCCATAATGGAAGGCTGGAGAGGCACCATTCCTGGTATTCCCAGCAAACAGGTTCCCGGCTCACGGCACCGCATTTGTGGGGTGAGATGCTGGGGGTTTGCAGGGATTCCTGGAGCATGGGAGGACAGGTGGGATGCAGGGATTCAGGGAGCACGGGAGGACAGGTAGGATGCAGGGATTCCTGGAGCACGGGAGGACAGGTAGGATGCAGGGATTCCTGGAGCACGGGAGGACAGGTGGGATGCAGGGATTCAGGGAGCACGGGAGGACAGGTAGGATGCAGGGATTCCTGGAGCATGGGAGGACAGGTGGGATGCAGGCCTGAGCTCTCAGAGTGCCCTGCCCAAAAGGGCTGCAGGTGCCTGTGAAAAGCTGCTCGAGGAGGGAGCGGGGATGTTTTGGGCTGTATTTGAGAGCGCCAGGAGCAAGATCCCAGCTTGTGAGGGTGAGTGGAGCTGCTGGTTGTGCCTCTCCTCTCCCCCTGCCCTGCCAATATTTATTTCCCAGCTTTTTATGGCCCTGCCATCACCACCGAAAGCAGGGCTTGATCTTCCAGAGTGTGAGGGGTTTCCATGGAGTGAGACTTGATCCGAGGGGTTCTCGGGGTGGACTGTGTGGGTGGATCTCAACATGCCCCGTTCTCAGCTGGCACAGGGAGTTTGCCTTCAGGGTAATCCCGCACAAGCATGGCCACAGCTCCTGGGCATCCCACTGGGAAAAAGCTGCGGCCACGTGGCGTGATCCCGGCCCAGCCGAGCGGCTGCTGCTCCTGGCACTGTGGGATGCGCCTCTCCGGCTGCACGGCGGCAGCAGCAGAGCGGCCCCGCGCTCCTCCGGATTAAAGAGCTAATATTAAGTAAATAAATTAAATAAAAACCCGCCTCGCTTCAGCAAACGAGAGCGAAGGAGTGTTTGCAGGATCGGGGCACGATTTCTCCCTAAGGGAATGGCTGCTGTGCATAACCTCTAAACGTGCAAAGCCTTTTAGTATCAGGCAGGCTTCATTAGGGGAAATTTATGGTGGGATTTGGCCGTGGGATAATTACGGAGTCTCTGAGCCGGGCTCCAGCGATCATCGCTCCGGAGCTGCCGTGAGTTGTGTGGACCCTCCACTGCTGCAGTATTTGGTGCCAGGGCTGAGGCCGGTGGTGACAATCCTGCAAATATCTGCCCTGGAGCACACCAAAGGCACGGGACCAGCCCCGGCTGAAACGTGATCCGGCTCTCCTGGAGGAAAAGGGGAGTTTGGGGAGGTTTGTGGGGGAAGCAGCGCGAAGGTGCCGCTGGCAAGGCGGGCTGGGCTGGATCCGTCCTTCCTGCTGCCCCGGCAGGGTGGGAGGCAGGTTAGGAAACAAAACCTGTCACATTAAAAAAGTAGTTTTGGTGGAAGTTGAACGCCCTGTTTGAATGTGACGCTCACGATGGTGCTGCTCCTCTGCCTTTACCAGGCTCCTTGACTTTTTTGTTAGAGGGCAATGATGAATGTGGATTGGGATTTGGGGTCAGTGCTTGCTCTCCGTAGGAAGCCTGTGGGCCAGTTGTCCCCTTGGAAGGGTTTGGCCAGAAAATCTAACCCCTCTGTGCTGAAGAGGAGAAGGTTTGGATTTCTGTGTCCTGCCGCCCCTCCCTCTGCTTGTCGTGGGAAGCGGGAAAAGACTGTGCAGGTAACATCCTTTCAGTGCATCCAGGCTGCTCTTCCAGCTCTCTTCTGCCGGGGGAGCTGCCAGGGATGCCAATTTTCGGAGCAAACTGGAGGAAAACCAGACGCTGTTGTTCTTTTTGCCTTCCTCCTCCTTGCTACCTCCTGCTACAGAGGAGAGCATCACTTCTCCTTCAGAGACATCCCGCTCCCAAACTGCACCCAGCATCGAACCACCTCCACTACAGCCAGTAATTAAGCTGATTCCTTTTTTTCCCTCCCTTTTTAAGGGGTAGTTCCTTAGTGCTTGTGCAGCACCCACCGGGAGCGATCCTTTGTGGGCACCTTCCCCGTGCTGCCGGGTTTGTCCCTGCTCCTCCTGCTGCCTGGGCTTTGTTCCCCCATCCCTCGTGTGGCAGGCGGACGTCCCCCAGAGCACTCCCCCTGCGGTGACAAGTTCATAATCAAAAGCAAAGGAGCGGCGCAGATAAGGGGCGGGAGGTGCGGGGAGCGGGGCTTTAGGGATGAGACGCTTGGAGCGGAGCGCGCTTCCAAAGTAATTGGATACGCTCGGGCCGGAGTTCTGCGCAGGAATGTACATCTGTTTCTGAACTGTTACCAGCTGATGTGCCCGCTCTTCCTGTCTGCTTCCTCCCCTTCCAAACCCCCGGAGCAGCGCGACCAGCAAGGAGAGGCTGACCCGGGGCAGCGGTTCCCACTGCGGGATGATCCCGGCCATAAGTGCAGCAAGGTGTGCTTTGGATGTCCCCGTGAGGAGCGAGGTGGTGGCAGCTCTCTCCTTGTTCTGGTGGATTCACCTGGAGCCCTCGGCTTGGTGCTTGAGGAGGCTGGAAATAGGGATCCTTCTAGGCAAGACTTTGCAGGAGGCTGACAGGAAAAAAAAGATAAGGGAAGGACTTTGAGATTTTCCAAGTGGATGTCCCTTTCTCCCAGGATTATGCCCACAGGCCCTTTGTCCATCTCCTTTATGAACGTGGCAGTTCCATCCAAGCTTTGACCAAGCAAGGCAGGAATTTCAAGGGTCATCCTGTTGTTCATCCTGGAGGAGAAAAGGCTCCAGGGAGACGTCAGAGGCCCTTCCAGTGCCTAAGGGGGCTCCAGGAGAGCTGCAGAGGGACTGGGGACAAGGCATGGAGGGACAGGACACAGGGAATGGCTTTAAGCTGAAAGAGGGTAGTTTTAGATGGGGTATTGGGAAGGAATTGTTCCCTGGGAGGGTGGGGAGGCCCAGAGAAGCCATGGCTGCCCCACTGGAGCACGTCTTGGAGAGGAGAGGTGCTTCTGAGGCCTTTTAACTCCTGTAGGACATGGACAGGTGTTTAAGGTGATGGATGTGTTAAAATCAGGCCTGAATTTCTTCCCCTCTGGAATAAGAAGGGAGATCTTTAGTGGCTTCAACAGGTTTTGGGTTGGGATCTCAAGCGTGAAGCTGTTGAGGACCCATTCACATCTGCACCACAGTCAGTCGGACAAGGATTATTTAGGCCAGACCCAGTTCTGCCTCAAACATCGTGTGCAGTATTTCAGATCTGATCACTGATTTGTGGCAGGATGAGAACTCCATGTAATTTCTCCTGTTGGCAGCGCTGGAATGGCAGAGGAGGAAAGGAGCCCAAAGGCAGCGGCGTCGCAGTTGTGGGTTCTATTTTTAACGACAGCAGAAGGAACGGGTGTTCTGGGGAGTAAAAACTGGTGGCTATCGTGGTTCCAAAAATAACATTTCTATTTTAGATCACTTGCTTGAGGCCACCACTAATTGCAGATCCGGGTGGAATGTCTCCCTGGGAATCCACGGGCAAGAAATTGTTTCTTCTTTTCCCCTCTTTTCTGGAAGGTGGAATATTAATTGTGGCTGCAGCAGTAGCAACTGTAGCTTAAAAACCTGGGCTAGGAGAAATGAAAATATTGTTTCATGAACTGGAAAATCAAAGCATGGGAAATATTTTGTTCTCCTCACCTTTTCCTGCCTCGTTTCCGGCCTTGTTAAATTGGGAAAGAAGGGCTTCCCACTAATGTAAAGGTGAATCCAAAGCCAGCCTGGGTGTTCCAACAGCATCCAGGCATGGCTGCAAGGGTCAGGCTTCTCTTAAATTCTTTGGGATTGCAGCGCCAGCTTACAAGGGGTTGTTGCACCTTTGACTAGACCAGGTTGCTCCAAGTCTGTTGTTCGTATTCCTGCATTCCAGTATTTTTGAGGATTAACCAGAATCCTGGAGGTGGAGCAGCCTTTTAGCTGACAGCGCTGGGAGGTGAAAATATGGAAACGAGGTATTGGGAGAAACAAAGCAAAGCCCTGGAGTCATTTCGCTGCCGTTGCAATAAGTGGTTTTCCTCATGGGTCCAGGGAAGGACCTCTCTCCAAGCAAAGTTTTAATTGCTGGGGATGGAACGGAACCATTGCCTCTGGAATTTAAGCATGGAAGTGCAGCATTTGGCAGGTCAGATGGGGAGAGGGGAGCCAAAACAATGAACCTGACACGGTAACTCTGCCTGCAGAGGGAAAACTGCTCCCAGGAGCTGGGCACACCTGCTGGAGCACACCGGGATTTTGGGAATTGTCACGATTTGGAAAAGTCGCAATTTTGAACGCCAGGGTAAAACAAGGAAAAATTTGTTAGGGCTTCTCAGGTGAGAAAAACGGAGTTTTCCAGGAGGAGAGGATGGGGTCAGTTAAAATCAGTCGTTTGCAGGTTCTTTGGCCAGCTCTGAAGCTCCCCTTGGCTTTTGGATACTGGAGCTACTCACGGTTTGCAAACCCTGGAGCTCTCCTTTGCCTGGATAACACCAGGCAACCTCTGTCCTCGTTTCTCATCCCACAGCACTGCAATTCCCCTATGATTTCATCCTTCCCTTGCCTTTGGAGCATTCCCATGCCCAGCAGCCGGGCTGTGAGATCACAGAGACAGGACCTTGGAAAGGAAGAGTTCTGCTGGTTTGGCAGTTGGGTTCATCCTCCCTGAGTATTCATCTGCTTGAACGGGGGAGCTCCACCTTCTGCCTCAAGGTTTGGGTCCTTTGGGCCTTGCTTTCCTGGATTTAAGTGGCCTGGAAGAGGGAAGGGATAATGAAGAACCCCCTGGGTGACTGGTGAGTTTCTCTCCAAGGAGACAAAGGAGAACCTGTTACTGAGGGGAAAAAATGTTCGTTTTCTAAATAGAACAACATTTTGTGAAATGTGCCAGCATTCCTAGGGAAATATGATTTATTTTGGAAAACCAGGCACCCTGAGTCCTTCACCTCCATGTGTTGCAGTTTAGGTATCTGCTGCAGCAATGGGCTGGTGCCTTCTGATCAAATTTCTTGGCTACCAGCTGATTTGGTTTCACTTTGGTGTTTAATTTGATGCTGAAAGGTTGAAATCTTCCATTTAATGAAGAAAAAAATAATAATTACTGAGTAAACTACACTCACAACATCAGAAGGGAGAGCCAGCTCTGCTCAGCTGAGAGAGGAAATTATTTTTCTTAGACTGATTAAAACTTCTGCTTTTTTCTTTGTCTTTACCAACACCTGTTTAACTCAGGCACCTGAATAAACTTTGAAGAGAAAAGATAGTTTTGTTAAAGGCTCAACCAGACCCCCAAAAGCTCGAGTTCCACTTCTGGGACCCTCAACAAGTCCAGGGGAAACCAGGCTTGACATTCCTAGCGAGATCGGGGGAGGAAAAAGCAGGAAAGGCCCATTACTTCTTTCAAAAACAATTAGGTGGAAAAGCCCCGAGCCAAACAAACAAGTCCTCAAAACTGAAGGCTGGTTGAATTTAAAAGAGGCAGCCATAAAAATTCATAAATGAGTGTAATTGGGTTCGGGCTGTTGTTGCAGAAGTGTTGAGTGGACTGGCTGTTTTCTCAGGAGCAACAGCCCTGTTTGGTGGGACGTCATGAGCACAAAGACTCCCGGATGAAGCTGTGGCTGTAGACACACGGCCTATGGCCACCACCCTGCCATGAAGGAACGTGTGTGCAGTAGCCCAAGTGCTGGAAATGAAACAATCAGGGAAACAGCTGCACCCCTCAGAGGCACAGGAAGAGCATTCCTGCAAAACATCTGTGGATTTGCATGTGTAGAGTCAGGGAAGATGTTTGGATGAGGCAGCAGGTATGAACCTGCAGGCCTGCTGCTCCTGGGGTCCTGGGCATCCTTCACCCTTTCCATGGCATCCCTGCTGTGCTTGGCTGGGCAAGGGTGACCTGCTCATTATTGTCATTGAATCCCAGAATGGTTTGGCTTGGAAGGATCTTGGAGGTCCCATCCCACACCTTCCACTGTCCCAGGCTGCTCCAAGCCCCAATGTCCAGCCTGGCCTTGGACACTGCCAGGGATCCAGGGGCAGCCCCAGCTGCTCTGGGCACCCTGTGCCAGGCCCTCTCCACCCTCCCAGGGAACAATTCATTCCCAATATCCTATCTATGCCTTTCCTGTCTCAGTGGGAAGCCATTCCCCCTGTCCTGTCACACCAGGCCCTTGTCCAAATTTCCTCTCCAGATTTCTTACTGGTCTCCTTCAGGTATCCTGAGCCTCAGTGGGATTGGCCAGTGGGGAGCAGTGCTCCAGCAGAATTCCTGGGCTCTTAACTCCTGTCCCAGCTGCCCACACCTTGCCTTGCAGCATCTCCCAGTAGAGGTGGCCTTGAGAAACATTCCTTTGGCTGAAGCCACAAGGTGCATTCTTGTGCTTGGATGTATCCTCGTGGCAGGGCAGGTTTTGGTCTCAGCGGGAGAGAAGAACACCCTGTATGGGCATCTTCAAGTGTAAAAATTATTGCACGAAGTTAAGGGGGCGATGCACGTGCTCAGACCTTCTCCAGGAGGTGACCTGGGCGGCAGCTGCGGCCTGTGCATACGGCCCAGCCTCCACGTTATCCAACCCTGGAATTAAATACCGCTGCCTCTCTGCCAGGAGGACGAGCAGCACAACCTGTGGCGGATTGCAATGCCCTGCATTTTTGTGTCTTTTAGCTCAAAACGCCTTTTAAGTCGCTGCTGGAGGAGGAGGAGAGCTGTAAAACATACCTGTCCTCGGCCTGAACCTCCCCCAGCTTTTTCATTATCAGTTGAGCTTTGTGATTTGTTTTTTTTCTGGCATCAATACGGCTGTGAGGTTTCATTTCCTCCTCCTTGGCGCTTTTGGCAAAGCTCGAGTTTGCTGTCGGTTCCACTCGAGGCCCTGTCAGGTGACTCGGAGTCTGATCCACAACTTGCAGCGTCAGCACAAAACTTTATGTTGCTCTCAGCAGGCTTTGCAGCGACCTTTAATAATTCCCTCCTCCCAAGGGGGCTGGAGCAGGGATCCAGTAGGCATTTGTCGTGCCTCGCTCTCCTCAAGGGCCAATAATTTCGTGCAATATTTTCGTAGGCCTTTGATCCATCACTGTTGCTCGATGGTGCTTTGAAGCCTTAATAGCGCCCCATATCCCGCACTTATTAAATTCAAATTCTCCCGTCGCATTTCCCTGGAAGATACATAAAAATAACACATGGAGGAAATAGAGCTGGAAGATCCTTTGTGTGAGCTGGCTTACGTCTCCTGTGTGGGGAAGACACCGAGAGCGTTGCCTCAGCACTCGTGACAGAGCCATCTGCACAGTTTTGACGAAATGGGGAGTATCTGAAAAAGCAATAATAGGGCCGGGGAGCTGCGAGCCGGCTTCAAAGCCTGATTTTCAGGATGCTGCTGGGCAGCCTTTCATTTAGAGGGAATTAGTGTTGGAGGCACCTCGCTGCACAGGATGCCCTGGGCTCTGGAAATGGATATGTCTGGTGGGCTTTAACTAGGCTCCTCTGGAGTTCTTCGTGGCAGATATTTTGGGGTTGGGATAAAGGTGCCATTGAGGGGCCTGGATGATCTTGAGGCCTTTTCCAAGTTACATGGTTCTGTCTCATTGGGGAGGGAAGGGTAAAGCAGTGGGATGAGCCATTTGCCTGAGGGTGGTAGAGAATGGAGTGGGAGATGCAAGAGATTTTGGGTGGAAGCTCAGGTCCAAACAGGAGGAGAGACCATCCATTAACTACTGGAAGGACTGGGGGGTAAAAACAGGAGTGTCTCAAGGATCCACAGTTTACAAGATCCCTTTACCATCCTGCTCAAGAGTCACACCCTGGGAACAGCACAAGTCCACAGTGAATCAGGGAAACACTTGTCCCTCTCGATTTTTTGGGGTCTCACCAGTGGAGCAGGGGGAAATTTCTGCTGAATTCCAGCAGAACCACCCAATTTCCATGCAAAGGCCTTCATGGGGACCAAGAGACCCGCAGGCACGTGGGCAGCCACTTCCTCAGAGCTCACCTCCATAAAACCATGTTTTCCCTGGAAAAATCTTCTCCCTGCCTAAGCAGGGAAAGCAGCCTGAGGAGAACAGAGAGAACTTGGCTGCACCAAAAATAAAAAGGGGGATGAGCAGCTTTGGACAGGGTGTGGCGCTTCCTTCGACTCCGGTGTATCCCAGGCTGGCATCGCCTCGGGAGCTGCGAGATTTGGGTGGCTGATGAAGATTCAGGGCCTCCAGTTCATCGCCACGCAGGCACGAACAGCACTTCCCAAACCTTTGGTGTGGCTGGTGGGACAAATACCTTCTGGCTTACGAGGCAAAGCCCAAATTAACAGCCAGAAACGTCAGCGTCTCACGGCATGTTGTGCAACTGGGGCTCTGATATTTTGAAATTAGTGTTGCTCCCTGGCTTTTTTTCCCTTTTCTTAAAGCAGGATCTGATTTTTTCCCTGGGAGCATACGCTGAAAAACTGGTTCAGAAAGCAAGTAGTAAAACAAAAAAAATATTGGTTGCAAAGAGACACCTTGTTTTCAAGGAAGCTGAGAACTTCCTAAAGGAAGTTTTCACAAGCGCGGAAATTTCTCTTTGGTGGAAAGCAGAAGTTTGATGTGGCAGGGCTGCTGCAAGTGTTACAAAAGATCAATCTTCAGCCTGACCTTGCTGACACGAGAGTTTTGAAAGCCCCAAAGTGTGACTGCTCTTCTTTGTGCAGAAACACTACTGGGGATGAGGACTGAGGGAGTTTTAACCCGAAATCCTTGCGAGGTTGGTGGTGCCTTAGCAAACACAGGAACATAACGTGCGTTTGAGGATGTGTGGGCCGCTGGGGGAGATGGCTTTCATGTGCTGTCTTGTGATGACGTGAGCCTGCTGGTGGAAAAATGGGCTTTTAAGTGGCAATTCTGGGTCAGCCAGCCAGATGTGCTCAGTGTGTGGGTGCTGAACCCCGACACCCCCAGACCTTGGGCACATCTCAGCGCCGGCACCTTTGTCCTGCTGTGTGACAGTGAATGCAGAAGATTGAGATCAGATGGGGTTTTTTCAATCCTGGTGTGCGCTCCCAGCGTAGTTCCTATTCCCATTCCCATGGGTGCTGCTCCCCACGAGGAGTGGGGCAACACTAGCTCCCGGTGAGGGCGGCAGGAGCAAGGCGAGGCCGGTGCAGAGCGATTTGCAAGCAAACATCTGCCGGGCACTGAGCACAGATGAATCCCCAAATCGGAGTGGAGCAGACATGTGATGAAATCCTTCCAGGCGGAGGGCGGGGGGGAGGGGGCCAGCAATCCAACGTGTCCTAATATTTTCATTATAAAACTCAGCGTATCAGTAACACGCACACGTGAAGCTATGGAAATGCCGAGCCCGTCGTCGTGCCATATGTTTTAAATATCATCAAGTAGGCCGGTTTCGGGGTATATTTGATATTCTGGCTGTTGTCACTAGGACTGGACCAACCGATTCATATGGAATATGAATTGGCCTTGAGCTCGGTCTAATCGCTGACCCAAGGAGAGTTTTGCAAAAGGCATTTCTAACCTGAGGAACCATAGGCTCGGTCTTGCGCTGGGGGAGGAGGGCGGGCGGACTCTTGACCTAGATACAAATCTCTGGGGTTAAAAATCAAGAGGCTGTTGGATAGCAGGGACCAAAACATGCCACTGATAAGATTTGTTCTCTCGCTCTCTCTTTTTGTTTTTTTTATCTTTTTCTTTAAATGTTTTTGCTGGAAAACACACCTCGCACAAAAATCATGATTGCTGTTTCTTGCACGTTGCTGTTTTCAGTATTTTCCCTTCAGTGTTTCTCACCACGAGGAAGTAATGAACTATGCTTTTAATTTGGAAACTAGTGTCAAACTCACAGATCCTTTCAGATCCCCCACATTTTTTTCAGGCAACAATTAAATATGGAAGAAATCTTACTTCTTGTATTCTTATGTCTTCTTAAAAAGAGGGGAACCCCATCCAAATCTTCATTTTGAAATATTCACATGAAAGACTCCCCTGTTCAGTAGAAAAGCAGAGAAATATTTCTGGGGACAAATTCTTTCATTCCTTTACTTAATTCCCTTTTGCTTTTCCTTTGGGAGAGTCTCCCTGTCAGCAGAAAGGGGATAAAGCAGAGAAAATCAGGGAGTGCAAAAAAATAAAGATACTTTAATTATATTATCGAGCAATTCCCAGTTCTCTCCCTTTTTCCTTTTTGAGGAAAAGAAGGATGAATGATCTTGTGAGAGGGGTAGTGCATGACAGATCCTTTCCCCTCTTACCCCCACTCTTGGCAAGGAAATGGAGTTCATGGCAAGTTGCAAAGGAAAGCACCGTTCTAGGGGAATTTTTGGGGTGGGAAAATTTGGCTCCCTTGTCTGGGCAGCCCTGGTGTCTCTTTGCAAGACGTGGGCTGGGACCCGAACATCTCGCAGGGCTCCTTCCTGTTCCCACGTCCGTGCCAGGAATCGGACTCGGCGGGAGGATTTCGGATAACGTGTCCTGGGAAGAAGGGAACCGGGGGGGATGGAGCTCCCTCTCGCAGAGCCGGCCTGGATCTGCAGCTCCAGCACAAATCCAGGCTGATTTTGCTGCTGGAGTTGGCAGATTTGTGTGTGAGGAACAGCCAAGGACTCGCAAGGTGCTGTTTTTACACTTTGCTGGCTACGAAACCACTTGGAGAGTTCGGGTTCACCCTGCAAATCCTGGATGTTAAAAACGTTGTTTCCCCCCGTTTGCTCTCAGGTTTGCTTTGCTTTGGTGCCATTGGGACAGGCAGGATTCTCTCATGGTTGAAGTCTAACACAGATGTGAAGATTTGCTGTTTCCCTGAGCCTTTCCTTCCTTTCTTATCAGCTTCTGCTCAGGGGAATCAGTGCAAGGAAGTGGATGGGGTGGATTTGTGTGACTGTAGCTCAGTCTGCAGAAATTGGTGTTGCCAGTGATGCAGAACCAAAAGGGAGAAAAAAATCACCCCTCACCTGGATTTTTAACCTCTGTATTGATCAGTTGTGGTCATTTGCTGCCAGCTCTCTCTGCTGTCACATCTTGCATTTCATTTCAACAGGTTCCTGTTGGGTGCAGGGGCAGAATCTGTGGGCACTTCTCTGTACAGCTGAGGGAATCTGGGATTGGCCAAACCGTGCTGATCTGGTGAAAATTCAGGCTTGGCCTGCTGGGAGCCATTAGAGCTCCTCACTGATTTAATCAAGAAGTTTAATGCCAAAAGGGACAGTTTGATCTCTTGGACCGGGGCTGGAGACACCTGGGTAGAGTTCGCTGAGGTGTTTGCCTAAAATTTTCTCTCCCTACCTCTTCCTTTTCATCTTTACCTGCTTTCTTTTATTTCCCCCTGTGTTATTTTTCCTTTCAATCCTTTAAACAAGGTCCCTGGCAAATGACACCATCCCTGCCACAATGGACGTGTCTCACCCAGCCCCATCTCGAGCCACTCAGTCCGTGACAGCCTTTCAGTCCACTTCTCCAATGTGACAAGAGCAATCCTGGCTCCTTCCCTGCAGTGACTCATAAGGACAAGTTATTAAGATATTAAGTCCCAGGATGGGGGCCAAGAGGGTTCAGACACAGCCTGCACCACTGTTGCTGTCTCCATCCTTCTCCAGGGCGTGTTTACAGATCAGCTGGAAATTTCCTAAATAAGTTGATTCTATCCATCAACAAATCCCCTTCGGGTAATGCACATTTCATGGCAGTTCCCAGTGTTCTGCCTACAGGAGGATATAAAAACTCCTTTTGTTATAATATAGCCTCCTTGGCAGCTTGTAACTCAGTGGGAAAGGCTCTGGATTCCTGGAGGAGCGCACTGTGTCAGCGATTTTGGGGATTTCAGGGAGAGGGAGGGAGGCCTCACCGGGGAAAAAAAAGGAAAGCCCGAGCAAAACTGTGCTCTCCTTTTAAGAAGAATGGGTAAAAATTAGTTTGAAGATAAAAAGAGTGCGAGTAAGGGGTGTGAAAAGATGATCTTATCTCGGCAATGGAGGTGGGATTTTGCGGGAAGAGGGAGCACTGGGTGTGTGTTGGTCAGATTTCACTCCAAAATGAAAATTTGAGGGAGCTTCCATGCACACTTTTCCCAGGGATTTTGTCACCTTAGCAAGGCGGTGGCAGAGGTTCCTCCATCCCTGAGTGGGTGCATCCCAAAGGGGGATGCTGAGGAGCCTCCAGAACTTGGGGTGTGAGGACACTTTGGAGACTTCCACAGTCTCCTCCTCTCTGCCACACACTTAAAGGTGTCCCCAGCCAGGATTTCTTCCATCCAGGGGTTTTCCATTCTTCATTTTCCTGAAGAACATTTACATTTCCAATGGAGGAGTTTTCTCTGAATTCAGCTGATCCCACCCAATGGAACGTTCAAATAGGGATAAGTCTCCTGGTGAAGTTAATTCCCCTCATCCCACTGATTGTTTTTTTGCATTATCCCAAGTGTTATTTCTTGAAGGGGCCTCTTTTCCTTATAAATTTGGGTTCACCTGGAAAAATACCTCCAAAGGTGGGCAGAGGAGGTTAAAACTTAAAAAATTTAAAACCTTTCCTTGCCAATTCATAATTTTCAATGGAAATCTAACCCTCACAAACTGTGGGTTTGGGGAAGAAAATTTTGACTGGGGGCAGTTCTGTGGCTTTCCATTTTTCTTTTTCTTTTTTTCTTTTTCTTTTTCTTTTTCTTTTTCTTTTTCTTTTTCTTTTTCTTTTTCTTTTTCTTTTTCTTTTCTTTTTCTTTTTCTTTTCTTTTTCTTTCTCTTTTTCTTTCTCTCTTTCTTTCTCTTTCTCTTTCTCTTTCTCTTTCTCTTTTCATTTTCCTTTTTCTTTTCCTTTTCTCTTTCTCTTTTCCTTTCTCTTTCTCTTTTCATTTTCCTTTTTCTTTTCCTTTTCTCTTTCTCTTTTCCTTTCTCTTTCTCTTTCTCTTTCTCTTTCTCTTTCTCTTTCTCTTTTCATTTTCCTTTTTCTTTTCTCTTTCCCTTTTCCTTTCTCTTTTTCATTTTCCTTTTTCTTTTCCTTTTCTCTTTCTCTTTTCCTTTCTCTTTCTCTTTCTCTTTCTCTTTCTCTTTCTCTTTCTCTTTCTCTTTTCATTTTCCTTTTTCTTTTCTCTTTCTCTTTTCCTTTCTCTTTTTCTTTCTTTCATTTTCCTTTTTCTTTTCCTTTTCTCTTTCTCTTTCCCTTTCTTCTTTCCTTTCTCTTTATTTTTTTCAATTTGAAATTTTAAATCCACACAGAGCCCTGCTCTCCGCCTTCTTCTCTCTGCCCACCTCCCTAAAAACCCAGAGAGTTCATGCAACCATCCATAACTTGCATTGCATCCTTTTCCTATTGATTTTTCAAAGGAATGGCCTAAATTTTAGTACCTCAAGGGAAAAAAAGAAATTAAAACACAATGATGCAATGATTTCTTCATCTTCCTCCTTTTTCCCTCTGCTGATCCGCACACAAAAAGGATCTTTTCAGACCAATGCTGGAGGTGTTGTGAGTGCCCACCAAAGAAAATACTGCCGAAGTAGGAGAACTTCCATAAACATTGAATCTGGCAATGTTTTATTTTTTAATGTCTTTTGTGTTTTTCTTGAGCCTGTGGCTTGTGGGATGGGTGAACCTTGGATGCTCTCAGATGTTTAGTAGCTCTTCCCTGTGATGCTTTTAAGTGTGAAAGGGGCAGGTGATCCCTGCTCTGAATATCAACTTGACAAGGAACTTGAAATGGCATTAAAAGGTGGGAGAAAACACTGGGAGATGAATTTTGGATGGGCCTTCCCAGCCTCCTGCTCAGGGAAGCACTGCAAAAAGCGGAACTCCTTGGGAAAGTGTTCTTACAAGTGGTTGTTGGTTTTTAGCTGCCATATTAACAATGAAAGAGAAAGATCCTCCAAAATATTTCTTTTCCATGAAGGGCCTTCTGTCAACAACAAAAAAAGATAATTCAAAGGAATATTTCAAGCAGCTGCTTTTAATTAGCTCACATGACTGGCTGGTGGAAAAATTCAATTAGAGTTGGTCGATTTTCTTCTGGACCAACAAAGGTGAGAGGCAGAGCGGGGCCTGATCCAGGCGTGGGGAGCCTCTCTCGGACTCCCAGCATCTCCCAACTGGTCCCACTGGTCGTTTGCCATCTGCCTCGCCATTGATCAGCCCCATACCTTGAGCTGGGTTTTCTCTACACGGATTTACTTCCAGCCTTGGTGCGCTGGGCCGCCTGGCAGAGGAGCTTTACGGCCCCACCGCGAGTGCTTTTTTGGGGAGATAATTGCCCAAGTTCAAAGCCCTCTCAGCCAATCGTGTTCTGCTATTCATGCAAGCTGTTTCATAATGCTGTTTTGAACCCTGTTGGTGGCATAATTAAGATTTAATTAAATACAGGAATAGAAACATGTTGTTCATTTGACCATCTGTGAGGCAATGGCTGCGGTGGTTTTCGGAGTTTCTACGCTACATGCTGTTAGTGAGTGTTTCATATTATTTTCCATCTCCCCAACCATACTTGCACGTTTTCAGAGCCACCGAAGAGCCAGAGCAGATATTACGATGTTGTTATAGCCTTGTGTGGGTGATCATCTCTTTCTGCTGCTCTTTGCTATTGATCCTATCCCTCAAACCAGGCCCCAAGTGTAGCCGGAGCTGCTGGGACCATGGGGAATGGGGATGCCAAAGGAAAGATGGCTCAATCCAAAGATAAAAAGGAAAAGGAGAGGGATTTTGTTGATTTGTTTTGTTGGTGAAATGTTCAAACCAGAAGCACACTAGTAATAATAATAACAATAACAACAACAATAATAATAATATTAAATAAATAAATTTCTTAGTGTCTTCTACAGCACCTGGCACAAAAGCAGCCTAGGACAGACAGACCTGGCAATAATCAAGTACCCAAAGTGCACGTCAGGGCCACAGAGTGGCTCCTCCTCCAAGCAAAGCCCAGGAAATATTGAGCTGATGTGCCCAAATTGCACATTTTTTTTCATATGACAAAAACTCTTTGTGAGCTGGTGTTGAATATAAGTTACATCTAAATGAAAAGGGTGGGGTTTCCCCTAATTAAAACTGCTTTATTTCTGAAACTTTAGACGGGAAATATTTTGATTTCAACAAGATATTATGAGGCTAAATTTGGTTAAATGTTGTGTTTTTAAATAGTGTAAAATTCACCCCCAAGCCAAAACTGAAACATTTTGTCTCAGCTACAATGAAATGTCATGTTTGATCGGAACATTTCTTTCCCTACTGTTTGGTGGCCTAAGGGTTGAAAGAACAAGAAGTTTGACTCAGACAACATTAATGCCTTCTTGGATTTTTCTTGGGGAGGAAGAAAGAGGTGGGGTCAACCACCCAACCCCAAAATAAATGCTTTACAAAGCTCTTGCTGAAGCACCTAGGAAAGCATGGATGAATTTTGCCTTTGCTCCTGCTGGCTCCCTGATTTACACTGCCAAAATAAACTACACTTTTTTTTTGGTGACAATAGTGCTTTAAAAATCAGAATTTTAATAAATTCAATGGATCCTTTTTCTGCTTTTTGTTTCGTTTCGTTCTGGTTTTGTTTTCACTCACTTTTTTTGGGTTTCTGCTTCGGGGCGCAGATGAGGGTGACCAGTCAGGTTAGCAGCAGTAATAGTTTACTTCCAAAAACTTGAAAAAAGTGTTTTGGAAAATGACCATTTTCTGGAATTGGGAGGGAAATAAGTGGGGAAAATACTGGTGGTTTATTTCAGCCTCCACGGGAGTGGGTCCATGTTCTCTCTTCACAGAGAAGCTTGGTTTGATGTTTTATGGTGATGTTCTTCCTAACGACGCTCCGTGAGCACGTAAAGCACAGAATGTGACATCTCCTCTGCCTCTTAATTTATCTCAGTTCCGTGAATTCCCAGAGCTCCAGGAATCGTTGTTAGTTGCCATCTTCCTCCACCTTATTCCAGCCTCTTCCTACATGGGAAGTGGAGAGGGATCCTGGTGTTCCAAAGGGATATTTTGGCCCCCACCATCACCGAGTGGCAACAACTGCCCGGTGATCCCAACTTCCAAACCAATCCTCCTTCTCTCCCGCTGCAATATGTCCCAACCATCTCTGGCTCTGCTGCTGTTCTTTGTGCCTTTCTCAACACCCAGGACATATCATGGATGGCTTGTGGCTTCCAGGGCATCAGCAGGTTTTGGGAAAAGATGATAGGATGTTCCAGGGAGCTGCGGGAAGGGACTGAGAGAAGGCTCTAATGCAGCAAGGAATTGGTTTCATTCTTGTAGATCATCTCATCCCAATTTTAATGGTGTTTGGAAGTCCCTGCTGGGTTCGGCCTCACTCTGTGGCAAGCCCTGAGATTTGGCAGGTGTCGGGACAGCAGGAGTTTCAAAATGTTTTGCAATCTGTCTCTGCTCCTGTCAAAATCACTGCCTTGGAAAAATCCCACTTTTGTTTCAACTGGTTGCCCTAAAAATGAGCAGAAAGGGCTCGTTTTGCCCCCATTGAGTGGCCCTGGCCGATGGGAGGATGATGGGACCATGATGGGACATTGCTCCTCTCCAACCTTGATTTCCAACAGCCGGGAATTTGGCTCGGCACCGGAGCCGAATGGAGCCACTGGCCCCATGCTGGGACTGGGATGGACATCATCCAAGGGGCTGTGACCTTCCCAGCCCCACAGGCCTTTTCTCTGCTCCAAAACACCCCAGGAATGAGCCAGACTCTGGGAAATGCAGAAGAAGCCCATAAACACCTGAAATCCTCTTCAAAGGGCACAGAGAGAAATTTATCGCTCAGTGAGAGCTGTAATTTATTCCAAGTGCTCAGCCTATGATTTGAATATTATTTGACTTTGGAATAGCTTTCCTTTCAAAAAAAAAGCAAACCCACTCAGTGCATGGGTGTTTCTTGTCCTCAAAGTGGAGCTGAGCTGCGTCTGGTTCTTGCCATCCCTTTAACTCATCCCTGACACGATGCATTTGCAACAAGAAACACACACCCAGCACGTGTGGCTGTGAAACAGAATTCCCTCTGGAAGAATTCGCCTCTGGACAGATGTGGCTCAGGTCACCTTTCCGTCTGGCAGAGCAGATGAGCTCCGGGAGTCAGACTTCCATAGGCAAGGAATGGTGAGAGGCAGAAACGGGACCTGCGTTGTTCAGATTTTCTCCCCGTTGCTCTTAGAAATGGCCATTTTTAAAGATTTCTATTCTTCCCAACAAAACAAAATTTTCTGTGTAAAAGGCCATTTGCTCAGGTCTTTTCCCTGCATTTTGATTCCAGAATTAGGATGGGAAAATCATAAAAACACCGTTGCTTAGAAGCAGAAGTCGGCTCAGTTTTTATGGAACATTTTTAGCGTGCTGTAAAATCAGTGTTTGGCTTCTAAAAACACCGATATTGTGGAGGAAAACTTTGCATTAATATTGGGATGAGTCTATCTAATTTTATTTTTCAGAGGCAGGATTAGAAATCTAATTAGACTTAAAAGAAGAATTCACAACTAGGCTTAGAATTATAATTAGACTTAGAATTATCATTAGGCTTGGGCATAGAGTTTTAAGTGTATTCGGACTTATAATTAGAATTATGATAAGACTTGGACTTAGAATTACAATTGTACTTGGACCCAGATTTGGAGTTCTAATTAGACTTAAAATTCTGATTAGGCTTGGACATAGAATTATATTTATACTTGGACTTACAGTTCTGATTAGACTTGGACTTAGGATTGTAATTAGATTCAGAATTCTGATTAGACTTGGACGTAGAATTATAATTATAATTGGACTCACAATTCTGATTAGACTTGGACGTAGAATTATAATTATAATTGGACTCACAATTCTGATTAGACTAGGACTTAGAATTCTGATTAGGCCTGGACTTTGAATTAACATTCTAACCAGCCACTGGAATAGGAAAGCTGCTGGACATTTCCCTTGCAAAAGCTGCAGTTTTGAAGCATTTCTGAAGTTGTGACTTCATGTCTGACCTAGTGGAGGGAAGTGTTTGAGCCTGGCTTTATTTAGGGTCCCGCTTAATCCCTCTCTGAGCGTGGAGGGTGTAAAGACCCCGTGAGCTCCGTTTCTGAGGTGGCAGGGACCTCGCTGAGGTTTTTCTCTCTCTGCACTGAGATTCCCTGAGCTCGGGGAGCTGCTCAGAGGGAATAAAATGGTGCATTATCAAATAATCCCTGGGAATTGGGCTCAGTCGCAGCAGTAACGCTTCCCAGGCTCGTGTCTCAACTACCACCTATCCACAGAGCATCTTCTGAACCTGCTTTGGCTCCTGCACTGCTTCCAAAATGCAGGATTTGGGGAGGAATATTCCCTTGCCGATGTTTTTCTCCTCCCTAAGTGGAAATGTCGGTGTTTATTTGTGAGCGGGTGAAGAATGCTGTGGGGTTATCGCTTGTCTGTTTTCCCTCAGGTGTTTTTTTGGCACAGCTATGATGTGATTTAAGATAAATAAATTAAATAAAAAAAAAATAGCCACAACTGTTGGAAAGCCCGGCGATGTGATTGTCAGGGGGACCCCTCCCGACTGCACCCCCGCTCTGCTCCGTTACCGTGACGCTCTCCCAATTTCCCTCACTCCACGCTCCAGGAGACTGGCACAAAAAGTGCCTTTATTCCGAGGGGAGGCCGGTGGGTCAGGTAGCTCCCATCCTGGATCGATAAAGATGCCGGCAGGGCCGGCTGCCCCTGCCCCGGCATCGCTGCGGGGTCTGGTGTTAGAGGTCGACGCAGGATCCCGAGGGCTGCTTTGCGGTGGAGGTAGGAAAGCAGCGAGGGAGCCTTGGCCGTCCGTGGTGTGTGCAAGGAGATGTGTGCAAGGAGATGTGTGCAAGGAGATGTGCTCCCATCCCAGCAGGTTTGGAGCCACGTGCCTGTGTTTATCCAGGCTTTCTCCTGCGAATGTGAAACTTGGGGGTCGCAGCGAGCTGCGCGTTAAAGCCTCCTGCCGCTATCTCTGCTGATAAGAGCGTTTCCTGTGTTTAGGCACGGTTTGAACGGAGCTTCCCGGGTGGAATAAAGGGTTATTTCGTGGGGGAACGAGCCCTGGGTGTTATGCTGAAGCTCATTTTCAGAATATCCCGTCCCATGTCCAAGCGGGCAAACGCCAGTTCCAGATTCGGGCGTTTTCTGGGATCGAAGCAGGTCCAGCCGCGCTCATTACAACAATGCACGGACTGAACATTTGGGAACACCGATTGCTGTGCTTGAAACCTGGTTTTATACCTAACATCTCGTTTGGGATAAATGTCAGAGCAGCAGGTGTGTTAGTCCAAGCCTATCTTTAATTTGATGCTCAGTTAAACATTTTCAAGCGCTCGGATGTCCTGTAGGGAAAGATGCCATGAGAGAGCAAAGTGCTTGCATCGGATAGGAAATCTGAATAAAGGGGGTTTTATTTTGCCTCTGTCTTAGGGAAGCAGGGAAAGGAGAGGTCTCCTCCCAAGGCAAGTATTTTTATGTTAAAAATAATTTGCCACGCAGAAGTAAAATGATGCTCCGCAGCAGCGGAACAAAACAGAATTCCTCGGTGAGCTTCCCAGTAGAATATATATTTTTTTAACTTAAGGGAGTTAATCCTTGTTTGTTTACCTTCTTGATTATATTAACCAGCAAGGTAGTGATTAAAGGCAGGAGTGTAGCTCATACTAATTATATTTAAAGCCCCTGAACGTGTTTCTTTTTAGTCAGAGATGATTACAATAAACACACCTGCACTATTTTATGAGCAGGCTCGGCCCTGGCTTGGGGTGCCAGGAAAGGCCAGGATTTAACCCTGCTTGGGGGTGCCTTGATACAAAGTGGGGTTTTTTCCCAAGGAATTCCGGAGTTGCAACGTGGAGGGACTGGAGCAAACAGCTGGGCAGGTCTTGGTTGAAAATAGAAATGGATGAAACACTGACTAAATTCATTGTATCCCTCAGCAGGTAAAGCAAAGGCTAAATGTGCTCCTGTGTGAAGGTTCGTGGCTGTGCTGGTCAACAGCCAGTGGCTCTGCACGACCCGTTCTGGTCTTAGCCCAAACCAGTACAAACCATTGCCCCTACTGGTTTATACAGGAGCTGGCTGCCTTCATCGTGGAGCACAGAAATATTCTCACAGAGAGTGAATTTCCCCTTTAGAGTGCCGGCTTTGGGTTGATACGTGGGGGTTTCAAGAAAAAATAAGACTCGCAGAAGTTAATTCGCCGCGGCAGAGCGGTTTGGGGAGATAACATCTTCTCGTCCTGCTGTTTAATTAAACCCAGATTTTTATTTGCTATACCTTTTAATTAAAGAGGAATAAGATATTTGCCCTCCTAAGGCATCTGGTTGATTTTATGAAATGTGGGGTTTGGGGTTTTTTTGTTGTTTTACTTTCTAGTTTGAGATTGAAATGCACCACTCTGCTCCAGCACATTTTTTATTGAAGGGAGGTTAGGCAGCTTTTCCTCAGCTCTGGAGGCTCGGAGACAGCCACAACCATGAAATTCCCCTCCGGATTCGAGCTGATCTGCTCACAAAGCACGGAGGAATAAAAAAAAAGCCCTCCCTGCAGCTGTGAACTTGAGCTAGGAATAAGTAGCAAGGTAACAGATATCACAAAGCAAAAGAAGTGGAAAAAAAAATTCAAGTAAGGCAAAAAAACCACTTGCCTTGCTATTTATTCAGGGGCTTAAATTTATTTAAGCAGTGAGAGTATTTCCAAAAGTACTTATTTTGCATTCATATGGTAGTGAGGAATTAAAACAAATTCCCTGAATGCTTTCTTAATGTGGTTTTTTAACTGCTTTTTGCTGCTTGGAAAAGATCAGTATTTATATTGTTACGAATTTGATCTCGCTGTTTGTGCTAAGCACCTTTAGAAGAGAGGCTGCTCGGCTCTTCCATGTTTAGTTTTATGAAATCTCCCAAAAGTTAAGGGCAGCACGTTTCAACCTCAAAATAAGATCAGATCTCTTCAGATTCCCCTTGAATGTTCCAGGCTATTTTTGTAGGGTGCAATTCTTCCTCCACATTATTTAAGATACCTTGAAAGTCGATAATTTCTGATTATTTTTTTTTTTTCCCAAGGCTTTGCCAGCTTCTTCCACTGAATTAATTTCGCAGTTTTGTGGGATTGCTAAGTTATTATTGATTTTTAACACAGGGAATTCACTGGGAAGGTACCAACCCCATATTACTTTCATTTTGCAGAGCGGTTGAGTTCCAGCCCTGGCTCGGAGTCGCGTGTTTTCCCGATGTTTTACCCCAAGGAGAACGGCTTGGCTGCGGAAGAGCAGCGCCGGGAACGCTTCACAAAGATGTAAGAGCTGGGAGAAAAATATAACGTGGAAAAAGGAAAATCGAGTTATCGAAAGGGCTTTTTCTTTTTCCTGGTTTTTGTTTGGCTCGGGGGCTTTTCACCCCCTGGAAGCAGATCCGTCACTCTGCTGGGGCCGTGTAATGTTTCTGAGCCTGAAATTCCTGTCACGACGCGGCAGAAATCCTACCCCGTGGTGTGAGAAGGAGAGTTGGATAGTGTCTGTTGGAAACATACTGATAATATGGAATTACCTTCCTGGGAAAGGCTGATTTCAGGGAGCAGCATGTAGTCCAGAAAGGAAAACTGAGAAGCTGCTCCGTGTAAGGTGTTGATCCATCCCAACACAGGAGTTTATCCTCTGTGCTAATTGCACCCTCATGTCAGCTCGGCCTAATTTAAATGTAAGCCAGGCTTATATTTAAACATGGGCTTTGGTGTTTCCCTGGCCTGATAAAGTGGGATTAAAGGCTGCAAATCTGCCTGCTGGATGTGCAAAAATCAGTGCAAGGGCCCCTTCCAGCTGGGAAATACTGCCTTGTCTTGCTGCGTCACCCAAAATGCTTGAATACGGCGGTGGCTCGGGGTGGGTTGGTGTGCACCTCCTCAGGAGGGGGAAATCCTGGGATGGGGGGAATAAACACAGTACTAGAGGGGTCTGTGGTGCTTCAAACAGCACCAGGAGAGAGGCACTCGCCACAGGGGGCCTGGGAGCCAAAAACCTTGGGAGCGCGGGCCCGAATTCCCGGTACCCAAACAACGGGAAAGTTTGATGCTTGTTGGAAAGCAGCTCTGGGATTAACTCCCTGGCTGGCCCCGGTGCTGTAACCTCCAACAATGGCTGTTCCAGTTCATCCACGTTTATTGTCCCCCAGGGAGCCGCGGGACCGCGGGCTGGGGAAGCCTCTCCCGCACACTCCACGGGATGCGCGCGGCCCAGCGCGGGGGGATTAGGAACACGCTCCCTTCTGAGCAGCTCTGTGGGCTGCTATTTAGCAAAATGCCCTCTCTGGGACTGCCAGCTGCATCCCTGAGCTGGGAAACAGGGTTTTGATAAGCCTCATCTGCGACTGGGGCTTGTCGCTGGGAAAGCGGGAGCCAGGGAAACCCGCCGGGCAGCGGAGCGCTGTGGAGAGGCTGCAAGGAAAGGCCCACGAGGCTGATGTCTCTTCATGACTGATAATAATTCCTGATCTCCGTGTGGGAGGTTTTATTACCCCCTCTTTTCCTACCCCACATTTCCAGGAGACAGGGACGCAGAGGTGAGCGTGCCCAGATAGCCAAAACCTGGGATCGCCCTCCCCATTGCTCCGTTTCCATCTGTGCTCAGCAGTGTCTGATGGCAATGGCCTGGGCTAAAACTTTCCATGCTCGGTGTCTGCCTCAGCCTCAGATTATTTTTGGAAAGGGCTTTTGGAGGAGACGGCGTAGCCGTGCCCGGGACTGGGATCAGAGAAAGAGGCATCTCGCCGCGGCGTGGGTGCTTCCAGGATGAGAGCAGGATGCAGAGGGAATGCTGTGCTGCTTCCTGAGGGTGTTCGGGATCAGTGGATGCTCTGCCTGGAGGTTTTTGTGCCAGCTCATGTCGTCTTGGCTCCTCAGGGAAGTATTTCCCTGGTATTTCAGAGCATTCAGGTGCTGCAGAGGCAGGCACTGGAAGGGTAAATTATATTTCAGGCTCTTTCTCTATGCAAGGTGTGTAAACAGGACATGGAAAGCTGCATAAAAATGGCTTCAGGAGGATAAAACCCAAGGATTTGGGGTGAAGAGGCATAAAACATGATCTAAGTGCAGGGATGGAGAGCTGTGCGTACCCTTTACATGCAGTGTTCGCAGCAGATGTTTCTGCTCGCTCTGCTCCCCGAGGTGATGATCAGCTTTCCCGGGGCTGGGCTGGAGCAGGGATGCTGGCAGGAGTCATCCTCCGCTTTGGGAAAAGCGAGATTTTAATCGCGCACCACGAGAGGGCAGTGCCTGCAGCTGGATTCCCCTCAGCTCAAACACCCTCCTGCTAACGCGCTTGGACTGCGAATCCAAAACAACATTATCTGCTTTTATTCCCGTCCCCCTCTCCCCCTTTCCTGGCAAGGGATTCTTTCTGAGATTGGAATCGCTTTGGCGCTGGAGTTTCCCTGTTCAGATGCACTCGGACTTCAGCAAGCAGACTGGGTGGGAGTCATCTAAAATTAGCCATCGTGGTGGAAATTACACTTTTTTCCCACAGAAGGAGCTGATGTGGCTTGGAAGGCTCATCCCAGGGTCGGGGCTTGCGGGTCACCCCCACGGCAACACCCTGGTTGCCCACGCATGGATTTATTGAGGGGCTGCAGTTGGAAAGCAGAGCTGGCTTGTTGCAAGGAGACTCCTACAAGGCATTCAGGGTGCTGGAGCAGCTCTGGAAAGCCACCAGTGCCTGTTTGCCTCTTTTCCCACCTGTGCAAAGGGGCTGTCCTGTTCGGGGTGCAGTTTTGAGTACAGAGATGGCCAGATACACGCAGGGACAGCAGCCCTCAGGCTGCTTCGAGCTCCTCCTGCTGATTGATTCCCTGGGCAAGCTTCCTGGGATGTATCCCGTGCCCATGGAGAGCATGGCCCACAGCCCAGGAAATCCTGACCAAAGTCTGTCACTGGGTTTGATGGCGAATGCAGGTCTGCTGAAGTCCCAGCCATCCCACCTGAGGGCACACCATGGTGGTAGCCCTCTCCAGGCGAGGGATGTGGGGCATGAGAGGTACAGAGAAATGTCATTCTTTTCTGCAGGAAGGAAACGGAGGAAAGAATACCTGGGAGCTGCAATTTTCCCAAGTTTTCCCATTCCATCCCTTCCCTGGGAGGGTGCTGAGGCCCTGGCACAGGGTGCCCAGAGAAGTTGTGGCTGCCCCTGGATCCCTGGCAGTGCCCAAGGCCAGGCTGGACACTGGGGCTTGGAGCAGCCTGGGACAGTGGGAGGTGTCCCTGCCCATGGCAGAGGGTGGCACTGGATGGGCTTTAACCCAACCCCCTGCCATGGGCAGGGACACCTCCCACTACCCCAGGTGGCTCAGGAATGAAAACTTGCTGCTGTGGGTCTGTGGCCAAAAAAAATAAATTAAAAAACCAAATTGTCCTTTCACCCCCAAATTGTCCTTGAAACTACCAACACCTTCTCAAAAGAAGTGCTCACAGTGGGGATGGGATTCCTTTTGTTCCAGGGTTTCCATGCTGATGGAGGAGCACAGAGCGTTGTTCCAGAAAGGGTTAGCAGTTTACTTGTGGAAGAAGGAAGGTGTAACAAGTAATTCTCACTTCTCTTGGCAGGGCGAGCGGCGGGCTGGAAGCAGGGGCTGTGTTTGGAATGAGCAATTCTCCTGCTGCTCTTGGGCCTCTGAGCTGCCCCCTCAGGGGCTGGAGCACAAGAGTACCACTGCTCAGCACCTCCTGGCACCCTTCCATGGGAGGTAGGGCCGTGGGACTCCTGGTGAGAGGATCCTGCTGCTTTGTGAGGTGACGAGGAAAAGCAGAGCTGATCTGTGCCCTGCTGCTGAGGGAGACCAGGAAGGTGGAGCCTGAGCCTCGAACCAGGCATTGGGATTCCCTCTTTGGGCATGTGCTGCTGGACTGAGGAGCCTTGGATAGGTCTTCACAAAGCCAGCTTGGGGTCTTGGTCTGCACAAGGGTGTATGGGCTGCTGTACAAGCAGGCTGTGTGTGTGCATCATAGGGTCTGTGTAACTTAATCCTGGAATAAAATGTCAGGGTTCAGGACGCGAGATGAAGAAACCGAAAAATGAGGGGAGCTATCAGTTCCCTGCCAGAGAGTCTCACTGTGCTGCCAGGCAAGCCTGCTGACAGGAGAGCACAAATCTGCTATCAGCTGTGACCCAGGGAATGAGCGTGAGCTGCCAGGGGAGAGGAGCGGTGGGCACGGAGCATGTCCACAAAATCCACACTCAGCACTTGCCCTGCATTGGCACGGAGTGCAAATGTCCTGCACAGAGATCATTTCCCCCTCATCTTTCTGCCTCCTAGCCCACATCCAGGAGCTGAAGTTCAGTCAGAAAAAGGCAGGGTTGTTCAAGAACAAACGTGTGCCCAGCCCTGGAGCTATTCAGGAATGGCTTTCCTGGAAAAAATCCCTGAAGAGCCAATTTGCTTTTGCTCTGTTTAGCAGGAAGAGAGCCACAGCACCAACTTGGCTTCCCTTAGCCACAGAGAGTGATTGCCCTCTTAATTTGCTTTTATTTACATGAAGTTAATGGGACCATCAGAGGCTGACCTGACTCTGTGACACCTTCACCATTTCAGCAGCCAGTTGCCTCCAAAGGATTTAACAACACACCACCCACAAGGCATCCTTTGCTTTAGCAGCTTTGGCTGGAGCATCAGCTGGAAGGGCCTGGCAGACTCCAGGTAGCCTGGGGAGGGCAGGCAGAGGTGGACTGTCCCCTGCAGGCAGCATCAATCAGCAGAAATCAAGCTGAAGGTGGTGGAATGACACCGGTGTCAATCAGGAGAAACAGCTTCATCAATTCTAGTGGTGGCAATAAATGCATCGACTCCTACTCATTGATTCAAGAGCCCAAGATCGGGGTTTCAGCTCCCAAAAGGAACATTTTATTCCTGGCTTTGTCTCCAACCCAAACCCCAGTCCTTACATATCCTGCTGCGTTTTTTCCTAGCTCAGAGTCACCATCAAATTCTAAGACACCATCAAATTCCAGCCTTGAGTCTCTCAGAGTCCTGCCTTGTGTGACGATTCCTTGACAGCAGCAGGGACAGGTGGCAGTGACCCCACAGCAGGCAGAGCTTGCCAGCCTGCAGACCCCAGCCCAGCTGGCAAATCCCATAGGAATGGTGCTGCTGGTGGAACTGGGCTGCGGGAAGCTCAGCAGATATTTCTGCCTGTCCTGGCGTTGCTGTTTGAGCGTGGAGCAGCAGCGGTGGGTGTTTGCATCTCAGGAGAACTTCAGCTTTACCTTCCTCCCTTCAGCTTTATCTTCCTCCCTTCAGCTTTATCTTCCTCCCTCAGCTGGAGGAAAAGCTTTGTCCCAGGACAACTCTTCCTGCTCTGTCATTGCAATGCTCTTGATACCAGTGGCGTCTCCAGGTTTGTTGTCCATCCAAAACCAGCAAAATGCCTGAACCTGGGAGATGCCCCCAAATCACCTTCCTATGGATGTGCTTTCCTGCTGCTCCTGCACACACCCAGCTTGCTCCCAAAGCCATTATCCAGGATTTCTGGGCTGGAGCAAAAGGCAAACAAAGAGATTTCTGATTGTGACCAGGTGCCTGCAGCAAATATGTGTTTCGGGACGTGGCATTATTGTCCCGTGTCCAGCACAAAGCTCTGCTGCAGGGTAGAGAAAAGCAAGGCAGACATTCAAATCTTTGAAATGAGGGGTTTATGGAGAGAGGGATTCTGGATGCCCAAAATTAGCTTGGGATGAAGGACTTTATAGCCCTGGGTGGAGGTGATTCCCCCACCAGCCATGACAACCCTGGAGAGGCATTTTCTGTACCCTGATGATTGTGGGGGGTGACCTGAGGGCTCTGGCTGGGAGCAGCTTGGAGGGATGAATCCCAAATCCCTGTTGCCGTCAGTGGGAGCTTGGAGAAATAAAGATCCTGACGAAAACCCATGGAAAGCCCTACTGGGATTATTTGGGCACTATTTGGACCACTGAGATAGGTGTGGAACTCTCAGCCCTGGCTCTGGTCCCACTGAGCCCTCATCTCCCCAGGAGGGTGATGATGTGACAGCTGCTCCAGGGGTGCTGCAGAGCTTGGGGCTGAGGGGCTGGATGGTTCCATGTCCTTTAGGATGCACTTGGGCATCCTGGACCAAGCCCCAAGGCATCCCTGTGCACCCTTTTGTGCTAATCTGTGGCACTTTGATGACATGGAGGACCAGCATTTCCAGAGTAGAAAAGCAGGCAAAAGTACAAGAATGCATTTTCAGGTGGTTTTTTTTTAAATATTTTCACCTTTTCAGGTGCTGTTTCCTGTAAAAATTCATCCAAGAGTCAAAATTTGAGACTGAATGTTTTATTCTAAATTGACTGAAATACATTGTTGAATTCAATATGAAATTCCCCTTTTTGTTTCGACAGAAAGATTGAAAAGGTAAAAAGGTTCTTCACAGTTTCCCCCTCCAAGGCCCCTCTTCACCTTCACTTTCCCCACAACAATCAACCAGAGCAAAAGCTCTGTCCCTGACGTGTTTTGGCTTCTCAGAGATGGGAGCGGTGAGATGAACTGATGAGAATGTTAAATAATAAATACATTTTCTTTTCTTCAGCCCAAACATCCTTCCTGCTACAAAAGGCCACCATAAAGAACATTAAGGCAGAATGGTTTCAGATTGAGGGTGGGCAGGCCCTGGCACAGGGTGCCCAGAGCAGCTGGGGCTGCCCTTGGATCCCTGGCAGTGCCCAAGGCCAGGCTGGACATTGGGGCTTGGAGCAGCCTGGGACAGTGGGAGGTGTCCCTGCCCATGGCAGGGGGTAGGACTGGATTAGATTTAAGGTCCCTTCCCACCCAAACCTTTCTGGGATTCTGTGAAGACGTGAGAAATTTTGGGTATCTACAGAGCCATGTCTCACCTCCTGGAATTTCATGGTCTCTGTGCTCTGGATCACTGGTGACTTTTGCAATCACCACCCTGGACATCTTAAGCCAAGCAGTGGATTCCCACCGGTGTTGCTTAGTTTTTTTCTCATGATCTCGTTTCTCACGTACTGGACGTGGGATTTGGACATAATCCTCATCCAGTGGAAGAGAAAATGTTGGGGCTGTGGTTGTTTTTTAATGCTTTGCTTTTTCCAAGTGAGGGCAGCTCTATCAGCAGTGAGAAACTGGGAGAAAGAGAAGCTGAAGGGCCTAAAGAGCGATGAATCAACAGAGAAAGGGGCTGGGTGCTGGAGATGGGGAGAGGAAGCGCTCTGGGACGGTGAGCGAGGTCGTTCGTGCCGTGTTCTCCCTTGCAGGGCTGGGAATGCAGCAGCTGGTGCCCAGCACTCCAGGCCTCAGGTTTCGCCGCCTTCAAAGGCCTTTCCTTAATCCCACTTCACCCAGGACAGGCGGGCTGTCAGATCTGCACGAGGGAGAGAGGAAAACACGGTCATTTAAACATTTCAATCAACCCTCAACAAGTCAGCTATCCAGCCTCTCCAGAACGGGAGCCTCACTCACTTGGATCTTTCCAAGTGGAGTTCTTCACACCTGGAAGCCTGGCAAAAGGGGGTGATCCCAATGAGAACAAACACTTGTGTTGTTTGAAAGAAGTTAAAAACGGGGGAATCTGGCCACTAAAACATAATTTTTTTCTGTAGTCAAGGGAGTTATGTATGAGCAGTGGTATATCAGGAGTCATTTTCCCAGTCATCCAGACAATGGAAATTGATAGGAAAGGAGAAAAAACTCAATAAAAAACTCAATTAACTTTCCCTTTCAAGTAAACTGATTGCTTTTCCCCAGCAGACTCTGTCTCTTTGGCACTTGCCCGTAATATGAAAGAGGAATATTTTTATTAACTGACTTTTCTCTTCCCTTACTTGTGCTGCACTTTTTGAAGGCTCGTTTTGAAGTCCCCTTTCCAAGATCCAAAGGAACTTATATAGCAAAGGAACAGAGTTGGAAAGGGGATTAATTAACTTAAAATCCAAAGTACCACGAACTGCTGAACCCCCCCCCACCCTGCTCCTCCCTGCTCTAAATCACCCAAAACCTGTTGCTTTCTGAGGTTGAAGCCCTGTGTTGGGCATTTTGGGCCATTTCCCATCTTCACCACACAGTGGCTCGATGAAAAATCTATTCTGGAGGAAGAAAGGCTGAAATTCATCCCACCTAAGTCAGGGATTAAGTACAAACCGAATAGAAAACAGAATAACAGCCCTTCGCTTCAAAATAGATATAATTATATAAGATTATAAATTGCAAATAGGCATTTACTTCCCCATATTTTGAAAATAGCTTGAAATTTGAATGCTCTGTCTTGTGTGTCCTGGTTCATGTGTTGAACCATAACCTCTGAGAAACTCTGAGTTACTGGAACATCTGTATTTTAAGAAATTACATGCTGTTTGTGTCCAAAACCAGGTGTTTTTCTCAGCTGAACATCAGCTAAGGAAAACTTCTGAAGAAAACGTGGAAAATCTCTACAGGCTCCATCAGAAAAGAACAATTTCGCACAGGATTAAGCAAAAAAGTCTAAAAATATATTCTGAAAATAAAAATCTTTCATCTTCCTAAAAGGAACCATTCCCTTAGCAAGTTGCTTTGGGGGGGGGGGGTGGGGGGGTGGGTAAGGGGAGCGTTATTTGTTCAGTTTTTTAAAGACAAAGATCCTCCTCAAAAGAAAGTTAAGAGGGTGAATTATGATTTTCTGCTGCCACTTTATTTTGGATTTCCCCTTTTGGAAGGTCATTTCTGTGCTGTTCCAGAGCTATTTGGATGGGGCACGTGGCTGCCCAAAGGAAACTTGCCCCGTGCATGCCCAGGCGTCGCTCTGCTCCCCTAAACACCGCCCATCCCTCGCTCACCGCTCGTATTCCAGGCCGCCCGCTGGGGGCTTTGGAGGCCGCCCCTCAGGCACTGCTCCACGTAGGCCTTGGGGTCAGAGCCGGACACGAGGATGTCCCCGAGGAGGGCGATGTAGGCGATGGCCAAGCGGAGAGTGTCGATCTTGGACAGGCGCTTCTCGTAGGGGAAGGTGGGCACGTGGCAGCGGAGCTCGTCGAAGGCCGAGTTGATGCTGAGCATCCTCCTGCGCTCGCGGAGGTTGGCAGCGCGGCGCTGCCGGGGCCTCCCGGGGGACCCTGTTGGGACAGGGGACTTGCCCAGCTCAGCACCCCCTGAGTGCTCTGCCAGGCACTCCAGGAGGAAGTTCTCCAGCTGGATATCGGGATCTGCCGGCTCCCAGAGGAGAAATTCCGGAGTGGGGTCCCCCTGCTCGAAGCTGTAGCAAAGTTCCTCCATGCCCTGGCCCACCAAGCTCGAGGAATTCTCACAACTTCAGGTTAAACTGGTTTATCAAGAATATGGGACTCTAATTTCAAACGTGGGCAGGGAGTTCTGGTTGTGTCCTTGAGGAAGATTATGGGAAAATTTTGCACGGTTGCAAATCCAGGTGGGAGTCGGGATTTAAATACTTTGTGTCTTCTCAGCAGGAAATACTTCATGGCTCCTCTTCTCCTCTCAAAACTAATTAGTACACGTGCCTCCCTTTTTATTAGCTGTCCACTACAAAACATTATGAATGAATCCAAGACAGAATGAGATTCCTATTGACTTTCTCCTGGAAAATCCATTGAAGCAGTTATTGAGCCCTTCCACAGGTCCAGTCTCTCCCCTTGCTGTTTAGAGGAGGTTCACAGAGGGATTTTGTTTGGTGAGGAGTGGTTGGAGGAAGGAACAAAATAGTCCTTTATCTTTTTGGTGAAGTGTTAATAGCCCCACAGTCTCCTGCGGCCGCGCAAACAAAATCCTATTATATCGCTGTCACAAACACATGGTTCTGTGTTTGACAGCACGAGCCAGTGGCATCTTCTGCTCCTCTGGAGAGGGAAGGTGCGGGATGCACTGCTGTGGAAAACCGGGACACAGTGGTACCTCATTAAGTGAGCCAGCAGCACCTCCTTTGCTTGCTGCGTTTCCCATTTACACTTGAGTCACACGTTTGCTCTGTGGACATTCCGTGCTCTGTCCCACACCAGGAAACAACAGCAGCTGTAAAACCACACTGGGTGCAGTCCAGGAGTGGTGCAGCTGGTGGGAGAGCTGGAAACTGGGAGAGCAGCGGGTATCCAGCAGCACAGGGATGGGGTGGAAGGTGTCAAGCACCACCAGAGCTTTAGGGCAGGTACATAACGTAAGTGTGCGCTTCATTCTCTTCTATTTCCACAATGCTTCAGCCAATGTCTAAATTAATTCAGAAATAGTTTGAGTCGTATTTTTAAAGACTTGAGTGAATGGAAAGGAATCATGTTTAAAGTTAGAGCAAGCCTAAATGCTTTTCCTGAAACTTGTCATAAAGAACTTTTATAAAGGCACTTAATCACGTGCTTGACTTTGTGCACAGACTCCCGTCCTGCTGCTGTGTGGTGAAGTTTCAAGAGACATCTGTGAAGTTTGTGAGCCACAGGCAGGGATTCCCGATGGGACAAAGCTCAACAGCTTCAGGTAAAGAGCCAGAGAGCAGAAAACGACCTGCGTTTTCCATGGATCCCAAAGGATTCTCTGGTTCTCAATCTGAGAGCGCCTTAGGGTGCTAGAGGGATTGACTTTAGGGTAAGGCACAGGCTATTAAGGTCTCTTCTTAGCAACCTGGCATTCTCCCTTGTGGCAATTCTACCTGTCCCAGAACGCTTAAGGCAGCAGAAAACAGGCTGCAGGAGAGGTTTTTGCAGAGTAGCTGTGAGAAGGTGACAGTTTAGGAAGCATTAGGACTGCCTTTGTTCTCCTTGTTGTGCAAGTTAAACAGGAAATCCATTGACTGTAAATCTGCGTGAGAAAGGAAAATGCCGAGTGTGACAATCGCAGAATCGTTAAGGTTCGACAACAGAGGACAAATAGCTGTTAAATAATTAGAGTTTGTCTCGCTTCCTCTGGTCAGCTCAGGGCGTGCATTTTGTGCTGGTCTTGTACAAAGTAAATAATTCGTTCTGACGCCAGCGTGCCAAAGAACGGAATTTTGGTGTAGTGAAAGTTCACAGTGACTGACAGCTTCTGCTCCAGCTGAATCCCAACAAAGAACAGGGAAGGAGGGGATGGATGCACGAATGGCCACAGTCAGAGGTGGCAGAGCTGAGGCTTGAACTCGGAGTGATCAATGAGGAGCTCATTCTGCAGTGGTTTCTTTGAAGTCATTAAGGCTGGAAAAGACCTTTGAGTTCATCAAGTCCAGCCGTCATCCCAGCTGTATTTCCTAGCGTCCTGTCCAAGCAGTGCTCCCAAAAGAAACCACTCACTCCAGGTTCTCTTCCAGATGCTTCTCCAGCTCCCCAGTCGCTGTGGAACTCAGCACTTGGTGGTGCTCATTTGGCACAAGCAGAAGACGTTCGAAAACACCAAACTGGGAAGAGAACAGCAGCTCTGCTCCCGGAAAGTGCTCTGGAGGAGCCAATTGTCCACTGGGAACAAGGGGCACAGACCAGGAGGCTCAGCAGATAACTCGGTGGGTTTTATGTGCTGGGTTCCTCTCTCTGAGCAGATGCTTCTCCAGCGCTCCACGTTCCCTCCCAGATCCATCACCGCTAACAGTGTTGCCTGGGGATATGTCTGGCTCCACAGATGCCGAGCAGATGTTCCAGCAAGCCTACTTTTAGCATGTTCAAGGGGAATTTGGCTCTCTTGGAGAGACTCTGGACAAAGCAGGAGGAGGAAGGGGAGGGGAAGAAAGAGAAAACAAGAAAAGGTTTCCCCTTGGAAAGCCGGCTGTGAAAGAGGTCAGGTCTCCGGAGAGAAGACGAGGTTCCTATCCACAGGAGCAACCCTCACCACAACTCCAGACCTGCTGCACTGCCAGGGTTTCTGCAGCTCTGCTCACCAGAGAGGGAGGGAATGTGCAGATAATTGGGCTAATTTTTCACCTGTCTGGAAGTTGTTGGTGAAGGAATGTCCCAAAGGGATTGGGGGAGCAGGGGTACCACCCTGAGCAGGGATGCTGTTGCTTAAGGTGTGTTGTTACAATTTCAAGGGCTGCTCAGCTGTTGTTGTCTTCCAAACCCCTTCAGCTCCAGAGGGATCCAGAAATAGCATTTGACTGCTGGTCATTTTTAATCAGCAGGGTCTGATGAAAGCAAATTCCTGAGTCAGAAACCCTGCCCTGTCTGTGGTAGGCAACGGAGCCATCATTGTTTGGGTTTGGATTTTCCAGGTCTGGATATCCACATCTGCCTTTAAGAATTTTAATATTCATGCTGGAAATGCCTTCCTCAGCCTTGTCCCCCTTCCTCTGCCATCTACACAAGTCCACACACAGCAAACTCTGTGATTTCATGGAATTTTGGGTACAAACCTGCTTTCAGGGAATATTTCCGCTGCAGGCTTTTTTCTTTCCTGTGCCTTAGGAGCTGTCAGCTGCTACCCTGTACCTGGATCTCGAAGATAAATGGATCACCTGAGCTTATTTTGGAAGTAGATTTTTCTCTCCCCTTCTTGTCCCATTTGCCTGATTTTGGACTCAGCTTGGGGAACCTTCCCAATGACAAAACTGATAATTATTATTAATATTTTCTGCTTTATATATATATATATATATTTTTTTTTTTTTTCTGGGAATTTAGCTTGAATACGTTTCCATCATCTTTAATTGCTTAATAAAGGAGTCAGCCCTTGGCCTCGACAAAGAACAGATGGAGAAGGGACCAGATGCTTCACTTTCAAGTGGGATGACTCCAAAGCACAATCCATCATGTCATAGCTGCTAATCCAACGTTACACTGTGCAGCTCATCCTCAGAGCTGGGAACTGGGGCCCAGATGAGCAGGGAAGAGCAGATGAAAGATGCCAAAAAATCCTGGGGAACGCTTTACCCAGGTGGAACAGAGCAGGTCGTGGTGGTGTGGCTCCCTCAGCACGTGGGAGTGAAGGCAAAAATGCAGCTGCAGAGGGATCTCCAGGAACTGGCTGGTGGAGATCCCAGCCAGAGGGTGGACACCAAGCTCCTGGAGCTCCTCTGGAGCTACATGCCAGGCCTGGGACACCTGAATCGCTGGGCATGTGGTTTCAGAAGAGCTGGGGGGCAAGAAAAGTGCAGGTATTATCATTTAACAGTGGAATGTGTTGCTCTTTAACCTGAAACGATTGCAAATGTGAGGGCATAATGAGAAGCAGAGCAAAGATTTCCAGGGCAAGAAGATTTCAAAGGGCTGATGGCTATTTCTGGGATGCTCCAAGAATTGCGAGGTGAAACTTTGCAGGATGTTGATTTAAGTGAAGAAGGTAACAGGACCTTTATTATTCGCAGGGTAGAAAGCTCAGATGTCAGAGAACGAGGAGGAAGACACTGGTGAGTGGTTGTTAATATAACGTTGATTTATTTCAAATTTAGTATAAACTAGTCAAGGTAGTCTCTGCTTTAAATGCCTTTGGTGTTTAAAAGTGAACACAGTCCCTTTAACCTTTCTGCAGGGCGTTTGCAGAGCTGCAGAAAATTAAGCCCAGTCTCCAGGAGAGGGAAGGTATTTTCTCTCATAAAAGCACTCACTGGTGGTTTCCCCTTTCTCCCAGAGCCTTTTATGAGTCGGGGGATGACCTCTGGGCTCCTGCTGCCAAGTGATTCCTTATCCAAGTCACTGCTCTGTGACTGCTTCTGTGAGGGAATGGCCATTTTTGGGACACATCAGCCTCTGCTTTGATCTCAAGGGGCGTGGAAGTGCTCATGGAGCTCCTGGAGGGAAGTGGTGTTCCTTGCGGAATGGCCTTGGCAAAGCTGCTTGCCCACAGAAGCTGTGGCTGCCCCTGGATCCCTGGAAGTGTCCAGGGCCAGGCTGGATGAGGCTTGGAGCCACCTGGGATAGTGGAAGGTGTCCCTGCCCATGGCAGGGGAGTGGAATGAGATGAGCTTTCAGGTCCCTTCCAACCCAAACCCTTCCATGATCCTGTAATTCTTGAACCATCTGAAACATCCCTCCAGCAAGGTGAACATGGGGCTGGGATTGCAGACAATTCCCACGAATAACCCTGTCTCCACATCCAATGAGAAATACCTCTAGGGAGAGGAAAATTTGTCATTCATGTGACATTTGATGCCGTTCTTAGTGGGTTTATTTGGATATGTCTGGGTGGTGGCTTTAGGTACCTCCCTCCCAGAAGGTTTGGGTTGCCTCTGCAAAACCACTGGAGAAAATATGTTTTCTGCAAGGTACTTGTACAGTTTTTATGGAGGTGGGTTACCCGTCCCTGGAGCCCTTTCTTTGGGTACAAGAAATCCTAAGTATCTGTGGGTTTTGGCATCATTACTTAAGGAAAAATAAAATTACAGGGAAAACCCCCCAACCCACTGTCTCCCACACCTGTTCCAGGGCTTTTTTCCTAAGGAGAGAGCCGATGAGGAGGAGACACAGCTGGGAACAGCCAAAAGGATGAGACAGAGACCTGTGCAAGCTCCAGCTTGCAGCCCTGTCACAAATCTGGTGATCTTTCTCACTAATGTGCCACTTTTGTGGGATTTTGGAGCCTGAGGCTCCCGCTGTGCACCCAGAGAGCAGAGCCTGAAGCCCAGGCTGCGGCTGGGCTGGGACCCATTCCCCAGCTCCCCCATCCCTGCTGGCTGCACCTGCACAGCCGTCCCTGAGAATTGTAAATCCCGCAGGTGGCACCTCATAAACCTGCCTGGAGACCCCGGCTTTGCAAGCAGAGTCCCCCGGGCAGCTTTACAGAGTGATGGCTGCTTGACTGGCAGCTGCTGCAGCTTTATGGGAAGCCAGCACATGTTCCCACTAAAAACTGGGAACAACGGCTTGGGAAAAGCTCCCTGCCTGCGTGAGAGGCCTCAGGCCCACTCTCCATCTGGAAGGTGGCTCTTCCTGGCTTTTTCCAGCCACCTTGGAAGTGCTTTGGATGCGATTCCATGCCGTGGTTGGCTCTGTGGGCGCGGGGGCAGGACGGAGCACACCCCAAGCCTGTTTTTCATGGAGAGCTGTCACACCGGGTTATGGTGATGCTGTGCTGGGCACAGAGGGGAAGGTTGGGTTGCTTTGGGATTTTTGTTTTGTGTTGCAGAGAAGTCTTTTTAAAATGAGGAGACAAAAATCAGAAATCTGGGAACGGGCTCAGGTGCCAGCCATGACGACAAACTAGTCTGGAAGAGAAAATCGCATCCCAAATCTGGACAAAGAAAGGAGCAGATAGGGGCAGCTGAAGGACTGTGAGGGGCCTGCTGTACCCTATGGAAAATGCAAAGATTCAGTCTTAAAGCAATTTTGGAACCACTTGGATGGGCTATTTATTGAATATAGTTGGTGAGGACACCACTCTGGAGCTGGACCCCACTCCACCGTGCCCTGCCTGGGAAGTTTGGGGTGACACACATCATGGGATGCTCAGGGATGAAGATCCCACTGTATTTTTCAGTGTTTTCTCCTTTTTCCAGCTGGCAGGTCACTGCTGGATCAAAGAGGAGCCAGTGCTCTCTGACAGACATGTGTCACATCCATGAGGGGGCAACCAGAGCCTTGGGGACAAGCACCAAAGGATCTGGAGGTGTGGCAGGCACTGTTCTCCTGACTTTATTCAACAAGAACCTAAGTACATTTTTTTACTAAGGTTTTGGGCATGAGAGTACCTGCAAATGCCTGATTCTTTCTCCACCCCTGTGCATGCCTCCTTTGTTGCCTGGGTTTATCCATGTGGAAAGAAGACCTGGCATTTCAAAGAGAGTCAGGGAATCTTAAAGGTTGGAAAAGCCCTCCGAGATTATCAAGTCCAACCTTTGACTGAACACCCCATGCTCACTAAACCATATCACAAAGTGCCATGTTTCCCTGTTTTCTGAACACTTCCACGGATGGTGACTCCACCACTTCCCTGGGCAGCCTGTTCCAATGCCTGGCCACTCCTTCAGTGAAGAAGCTTTTCCTCCTATGCAACCTGAACTTCCCCTGCCATAACTTGAGGGTGTTTTCCCTTGTCCTATCGATATTTCCCTGGGAAAAGAGGCCAACCTCACCTCTCCATGATCAATAGTTGCAACCGCAGCATGAAGTGGCCACAGCTCCAGAAATCCCTAAATTGTTGGTAGAGGCTGAAGGAATATGCCAGGGAAATTATCAGCAGATTCCTGTGCTGGGAGAGTGTGGAATTCCTGGCCAGGCACAGTATGGCTGCTCCTGTGAAATTCGTAGAGAAGTATCTTTTAATGCTGAGCAGAACTGGTCGATTAGGTGATGATGTTAGCTTGAAAAAGCTTCCTCTCTTTTCCATCTGAGTGCATTTGGGGAAGGCTGCTTGTCTTTAGGGTTATGTGCTCTGGTTTTCCCACCAAAAAAAAAGAGGGAAAAAAAACCAACCAGAAACCTGAGCTTTTCATGCAATCTTCTGCTTCAAAACTTGGCACTCGGAGAGACCCATCAAAAACTATTAGTCTGGCACTGACATTTGAGTCAGTCTTCAAGGAATTTGAGATTTCTAGAGGTAGAGAGGAAGGCTTATACGGGAAATCTCAGGAGGAACCCGTGTGCTCTGGGGAGTTCTGGGTGAACCATGATGAGAGCAGCTTTTGGAAACTGGAGCTGCGAGCTGCACGAGCCAGTGACAGGAATAACAGAGCATGGGGAGATGTTGTGCAACACTTCCAGACCTCAAAGGCTCAGCGCCTCCTGGCATTCCTGGGAAAAGCTTGGCTCCATTTCATTCCTCATCTTTGCTGGAGAGATGCACTGAACGTGGCTGGGGTATTGCTGGTGAGAGGGTCATGGACTGGTGTCACTGGCCCAGAGGGGCCATGGGACACCCTGATCTTAGGGAGAACCCCTGAAATGCAGAATACTATTTAAAAAGTGCTGCATTGAAAATCTCATTCCCAGATGGAGAAACTGAGGCACCACCAGCCTGTGGAGGAAGGATTGAATCCCACCAGGCTCGCCCCAGCTCCAGAGCTGAGCTCTTGGTAAGTGCCCAGAAGGTCCTGGCTGCTTTGTGTCTTGGTGTAGTGCTCTCTGTGTGATATGTCCTTCCAGAAAAATGCTGCTTGTTTAAAAGAGTGAGCCCCTTTTCCAGGCATGATTTGTGTTTTTGAGTGTAGGTCAAATAGCAGACACTTCTGATTAATGCAACGTCGAGAGATGGCAAAAAAAAAAAAAAAAAAAATCAAAAAAAATCACATGCCTCGGTGGGAAAAAGTATAAAGCACAAACATCCAGTGCTGTTCAGCATTTTGGGAGGTGGGGAAATGAGCAGGAAAGATCATACCTAAATAGAAAGCCAAAGGCAGTGCTTGCACTTGCCAAGACATCAGCCAAAAGGAAAACACAACTGTGATGGCAGTAAAATCATGCATGAGTCATGATGGGCCAAGAACAAGTTTGCTTTCTTTTCCCCCCTCATTGAGCAGATGATGATTAAAAGATAAATCATGCTTGGAGTCAAATCAAGTGATTGGATTAAAGTTTAGTTGAGTATTTAGAGACTGTTTGGGACACAATGGAAAGCTAATTGAAAACTTACATTTGTGAGACCCTTGAACTCTCCAGCTCTTAATAAAATACTACTGCAAAGTACACAAGGGTTCCCTGTGGGAGAGATTCCTCTCCACAAGTGCTTTTGCTCCTCAGGTATGCAGAGAAATGGAATTCATTTTCTCGACAAGTTCACCAAAGAAAGGCATGTTCGTGATCCTAACTCAGCTGTTGCTCATGGTGCAGTAACTTAATCTGTTCAGCTCACTGAAATGCAGCGAAGCAAGACAAAGGAAAGTCACTTCTCGGGGGGGGAAAAACAATGAGGATTTACACACTTCATTCTTTTAACCAGCTTTTGTTCTTCTGAGCAGCTGGTATTCCAGAGCGACTGGCTGCCTGCACTGGGCTGAAGTGACTCTGGAGTCTTAAGAAGGATGTAAAAATTCCTTCTAGATGTGCTGTAGCAGGACATGTCATGCTTTATTTGGACTAATAATGTAATTGCACTCTGGAATCACCCCCAGTTCTTAAGGAACATACCCAGCCTCCAAAGCATTGTCCTTTCTGGTGGAAATACCAGCAAAACCCACAAATGAAGAGAATAAACTTCCCCATGTCCTCACACACATGAGCAGGCAGAAATGGAAAACCTGGCTCTTCGCGTGACCTCTGCGTGACCAAGCACGAGCCTTCCTTGGGAACCCTGAGGGGAGGCTGCAGACATCCTGTGGCCAGGCTCATGTGCCCCCTTTGCACCGTGGTTTTCATGGGCCAAAAGATGGGCGATGAATGGGTTCTAAGAAGAGCATGGCAGAACTACCTCATCCACATGTGCAAGGATTTCTACTTCTCTAACTACTCTGACCCTTAGGGCGGTTGTTTGGGGCTTTTTTTTTGCAGAAGAATGTGTTTGTGCAGAGCCCACAGGTGGTAGAGAAGGTTTGGGGGGCAGAATGGGAAGAAATTATTATGCTGATTTTAGCTGACGAATATAGCAAGCCCCGCAGAGTTCTTTCCTATCCTTACTAGCAGGAGACATTTCCTAATATTCAAAGTGGTTTTTCCCTTGTTTCTGCTGGTGCCCGTGGCTCCACAGTCTGTCCCCATGTGCTGGCTTCCTCTTTGCCTTTTGCTTGGCTGAAGGGCTTAATATGGCTCCCTATAATTTTTCACCCTCTAAGTTTTTCACACAGGTCCTGTGCCCATGACCTCCTGGCATTCCCTTTCCTCGGGTCACGACCTCAGCTTTGCTAAGGCAAGCACAGGTATCTCTACAGTCCATGGCCAAGTCTGCTGTAGACAGCTGAGGCAGGTGAAGATAAGGAATGTGGAGTTAATATTTCGGGGAAATTCAAGTTACCAACTCATTTCAGCAGAGCTTTCACCAAGTGCATCCTGCCTCAAATGCATCAAACAGTGAAAATCTTAAATGAGTCATAAATAAATGTCATGACAGACCTTCTGTTTGTGCTAATTAATGTCCATTATATGCATCAGAACGGGCAGTTCCCCCACTGGGCAGCGTGATGCGCCCACAAAAGCGAGCCCAGCATTTGCTTCTTCTTAACAGCTGTGGTTTGTTCTTCACTAGAAAGCTTTAATGTGTCTTAAAGTGATTAACGTGTTCTGGGAGGACCGGGTAAGAAGCCATCAGTCACAAGCTGTGGGACACTCCTTGGCAGGTTAGAGGAAGATGGATCAGGAAGATTAATATGTTTCTTCTCTCCATTGTTGCCAGTTCCGAGAGGTTTCACCCCAGAGCTGAAGAACGTGGGATGCACGCAGCCCTGGAGGTGACACCGTGTCTTGCTTGAGGCCAGTGGCCTGTGTGTGAGCTCTGTGTGTGGAGCTGCCAGGAGCACGCTGGAGTGAGGAACATTTTGAAGCTGGAGGAAGCTGCTTTGGGGGCGATGGTGCTCACAGAGCACTGGGGAGAAGGCTCAGTGCCTAAAGGGGCCATGAGAAGCCTGGATAGGACAAGAGAGAGTGGCTTCAGACTGCCAGAGGGCAGGGTTAGATGGAATATTGGGAAGGAATTCCTGCCTATGAGGGTGGGCAGGCCCTGGCACAGGGTGCCCAGAGCAGCTGGGGCTGCCCCTGGATCCCTGGCAGTGCCCAAGGCCAGGTTGGACATTGGGGCTTGGAGCAGCCTGGGACAGTGGGAGGTGTCCCTGCCCATGGCAGGGGTGGGATGGGATGAGCTTTAATATCCTTCCCACCCAAACCGTTCTGGGATTCTGTGGTTTTGTCATACCTGAGACAACAACTGTGTGAATGAATATCTGGCATTTGTGGAACCTGTGGGTTACGCTGATTTTTGGTCTGAACTGTGATGGGAAGGTGCAGTGGAAGCCTATGTGGTCATTCCAGCGTCTGTGTGGCTCTAGCAGGAAACAGGACGGCTTTGTCCCCGTGTTGGCTGGGTGATGTGACAGACTGAATCAGCACTCCTTGGAATGGACATGGAAGTGGTCTGAGGAATCTGGGTGCTCCTCACAGTGTGACAGGTTACGGGTTTGCTGTGCCTGCTTCAGCCACCAGCAGATGTTCCTGCTGCCTACCCCGATTCCTCCTGCTGCCAAAGATCCCCTCCCTCTGGCTGTGCCAGCAGCAGGCATGAGTCACTGCTCCCACTCCTGCATGCCTGCAAATTCCAGCAGCAGGAGCAAAGCACAGTGGCTTTGGGGTGCTTTGTACTCTCATTTCAGCAGCCACGGGGTTTATTTAGTGCAACAGATGCACCAGCTAAAAAGTGTTCAGCTTTGGGGGGAAATATCTGAACTGACTGAGCTCATGGTGCAGAGTGTTGTCTTGCAAGGGAAAATTGCCTTGAATTTCTTCCTGACCATGGGGAAATGAGGAGCTGAGGGGGCTTTTGATCTGCTCTTGGTCAGAAAGAAAACTTGCCTGCTTTCTAGCATGTTCTGAACTGGAATAACAAGTTGAACGTGGCCTGAGACCATAGGATCCTAGAATGGTTTGGGTTGGAAGGGATCTTAAAGACCTCCTTGTTCCAACATCCTGCCATGGGCAGGGACACCTCCCACTATCCCAGGTTGCTCCAAGCCCTGCCCAACCTGGCCTTGGACACTTCCAGGGATCCAGGGGCAGCCACAGCTTCTCTGGGCACCCTGTGCCAGGGCCTCCCCACCCTCTGAGTATGCATCAACTCTGTGTAAGAGCCATAACTGGGAGTAGATTTGAAGTGCCATGTCTGAGGCTGTGATATCTCGCAGTGTGGCATTTTATCAAAGAACTTGTGGGTCTCCTTCTGCTACGGCCGCTGGATTTGATGAGTTGGGCTGTCTGAGAGCTTTGACTCGGGCCACAGCCTGTATTGGGCCTCATGAAAAGGTATGCATGATTTCAGGCTCTCCTCCCCTCCTGGATAACTCATCTCCTCCACTTTAATGAAAGTCCTAATAATTATAACAATAGGAGATGTGCATTATCCTGAGGGCCTGTGCACTGCGTCCCCCCGAGAGCTCTTCTGTCAACTGCTCTTAATATTCCTGTGCTCTTTGCAACCCTTATGGTTAGAAAACCTCCATGAGGGGGAAACACACAAAGAACACGACCCAGATCTGAACAAATCACGCTGGGTGGAATCTGGGGACACAGAGTCCTGGATGGATGCTCGGAGGACGGCACGAACATCTTCCTCCTGCCTTGGAGAACAACTGGGTTCGATTACGCGTTGCGCAAGCTCGCTCTGGTTTGGTTTTCCCCTCAGAAGGCCAGGGCAGATGTTGTGTTCTGAGGCTGCCATGGGGTTCCAGCTCCTGGGCTGCGTTTCAGGACTGAATCTCCCACTTTGTGATGCTCCTTTTGGGGGAGGGCAGGCAGCTGGAGAAGGGGTTGGGAGCTGTTGGATGTCTTTGCTACCCACCAAACACCCTGTGCTTTGTGCCTATGGAAGTAAAGGCAACTTGGGGCCAAGGGACACCAAAATCCAAAGCATGAACACGAAGGGATGTCTGTGTGCTGGGGCACCTCCATGGAGTGTTACAGGGTACTAATATGTGTTTCCTTTGGGGGAAAAAGAGGAATCTCCTGGCTGTGAGAGCCCAGAGTTTGTGCTGTGGTCATGGAAGTCCTTTGAGAAAGCCAAGCACGTGTGCTGGCCTTCCCCTCAAAGCAAATATTCTTTGTGCAAGCTAATAATTTTAGCAGGGATTCCTTTCTTCCTCTTGAGGAGAGTTAAATGAAGTTATGGGTCAGTGAGAGGGCATCTGTACAGCACAGAGGAAGAATTTCCAAGGCTTGAGCGTAGTCCCTTCATTTGGAGAAGGCCTGGTCAAATTGGCTTTCCAAAACATTTTCTTCATTAGAGACTTTATTGGTGCTTTTTGCGGGTTTGCAGAGGCTGTTAAGCCCCTCTGAGCTGGTAGGACTCAATGGATGGAACTGACAGGAAGCTGAGGGAAGTTTTAACCATTTTCCACCCGCAAAGCAGAACTTCCCAGTAGTTTCCACCACACTTGTCCTAGTTTCTGGATACAAATATTATGTCATTTCCAGGAGTGAGTGGCGTTGGCCCTCCTTCCAGCTGATAAAAGGGCAGTGCCATCTAGGCTTGGAAATGCCAGCACGGATCCAGTATGCCAAGGTCCTTCTGCATTCAGATTCTCAGGCTCGTCCCAATTCCTTTTTGTTCTGAAAGAGGGGATTGAAAGCTCTCTGAGCAGCTTCAATGACAATGTTCAGACCTCCTGCGTGTAGGAATGGAGCGGCCAATAGCTCTCCTTGGGGCTGTAATATCCTCACTCAGAAACCACTTTAAATCAGAATTGAAGCTCGATGAGGACTGTGCATTCACCAGTGAAATTAATAACGGGCTGTTGAGTTTGTAGTTCCCTTGAAATGGGAACTCCCATCAGTCTCCCATGACTCGCGATGGGAGAACAGGGGCCAGAAACTGAAACTAATCTTAATGAAAAAGGGTATCCAACAAGCCGCAGGGCTGTAAAATCTGCCTGATCAAATCTCCACTGGACCATACTTCCTTGCGTCCCGATTTTGAAAGCCCAATTTCCTGCGAGATTGCATGATTATTATTTTTTAATCTAAAATGTATGGCCGCAAGAATAAAAAAGAAAAAAAAAGAAGGCATTTTAAAATAAATAAATCTGGCGACGCAAATGAGATCACAGAGCGGTTTGCTGGAAATGCCGAACATTGTGTTGCCCAGAACTTGGCATTTATGGAAGTGACCAGCGGGGAGGAAATGGAATTGTTCTCATGGCCGGTGTCAACTTGGATCATGGAGCCACACCGCAGATTTGGCATCGCTGATGGAAAAGAGAGGCTTTCCAGGCCGGTACAATCCCGCTCCAGAGCGTCAGTCGTTGCGTAGGTTGGGGTCGGCGAGGATTGACAACAGGGAGGGACAGCATTCTATGAGTCTGGCGCTTTCTTGTCCCAGATTAATGATCTTCCAATCTGGTTTTCAGGCACACAGACTCAGTCACACGTAAATAAAAAACAGAGGGAAGCTTTTAAGAGACTCAGATGCTTGGTATTCCATGCAACAGCCAGAGCAATGCCTTGCGAAGACGGCCCGTTGAGTGAGAACATAGAGGTCCCTTTGCGCCTCACCTCTTCCCTAGGATTTCTCTCTGAAGGGATTGATTCCAAGCTCTTTTTCCCACTGGGCTGTTGGTCCTGGTTTCAAATCAAAATTTAGTCTTGCCTTAGCAGGGTTCTTCAAAAAACAGGTGCTGCTGGAAGGTGCTACAGCCTCCTGAAGGTCTGATCCGGTCCCTGGGGAGGTCTCTCTGTAGGGAGGTGGAATCTAAGGCAGCTGCTCTTCCTAAACTTGCCTGGTGCGGAGAGGTCCCTACGGCTGGGGAGGATGGACCCAACTTCCCGCAGGTCTCAGGAGTTGTGGTCCAGGAGGACACAGCTGTGCAGAGCTACAGGAGGTTGAAGCTTGTGGTGGTGGTGGGTCAGCACAGGACACAGGAGTTGCATCTAAGCAGTGCCCAGCGTCTCTCCAGCGGCATTTTTCAAATGGAATTCCAGGCAGAAAACCAGGCAAAGAAGACAAAGCTGCTGTCATGTGGCCCGTCTTGTATTTGATATTTCACAAGCCTCTGGTGGAGCAGCCCCACCTGGTCTGGTCAGGCTGTGCCAGCACCGCAGGCCAAGATTCAATAAAGTTGTTGTTTCCAATTAAAAAAAACTCCCGCATGAGAGCTGCAGGAACGGCAAAGCCACAGCTTGGCAGGGGATGGGCTTGAGCACCAATTCACTGCAGGAACAACAGTAAAGCCCCATCCTGTTCCCACTGAAATTGGTGGCAAAGCTCCCACTGACCTCAGTGGGAGCAGGATCAGACCCCCATTCTCAGTTGGGGTGGTTCCACTAGGGCCTTGCTCTTGTTTTGGGGTCTGTGGCTGTTCCAGCGAGGCAACGCTGGTGAGCGTGGGTCAGGACAGGAGTTGTGTCTAATCAGTGCCCTGTGGCTCTCTGTGCATTTATCAAATGGAATTTCAGGCAGAAAACAAAGGGATTGAAAGGTTGAAAAACAAGGAAGGAATGTGCACTTGGCAGCTCTGCTAACCAGATGTTTGTTTCTTTCTCCTTGTTCTCAACAATGACTAAAAAACTCGTGAACAGCCTCAAGCCCAGCGCAAGGTCAGCCCGAAAGTAGGTAAGAGGTGTCGCAACAAGGCGGAACGGACAGCTGGGGATGGAAAACATTAATTTGTCCCAGGATGCGGGCCTGTGGCTCAGAAAGCACGGCGTGGCCTCCAGAAGGCCTGGGCACATGGGGGGCTTTCCCTTCCTAGCGCAGGCCCCGCCGGGCGTGCGAAGCTCTCCTGGAAGTTCGCGGTATTCCCTCCGTGCTGGCGTGTGTGAACGGCTTCCAAGGGCAGCTGAGCGCTGCAGCCAGAGCAGAAAGCAGCCAGTGCTGAAGTGGATAGATGCAAATGCATGCATCCATTTCCTCAGGGAAGTGCCTGAGTAGCGGAGCAGCAAGTTGGAGGTTGTGTGATTTCACGGGAGACAACAGCCCTTAGAGAGTCAGCTTTATTATATGATAGCTTTCATTGCATTGCAAGAGCTGCCTTCCTGGAGGATCCCTGGGTTTTTTGATCAAATCTGTCCAAAAAGGGAAAATTAATGAGTGCAAACCGGCAGCACAACGCCCTGAGGTTGCAGAGTTGTGAATTGACTCTCTGGCCTCTCTGCTCTATCACCCCTGACAATGTGCACTTCTTCAGCAGCATCTCCTGAAGGCTGCTCCCAGGAGCAGCACCTTTTTCCCCTGTTTCACAGAAAAAACACCTAATTAATCAGTCTGCAGGCAAAACAGATAAATTAAAAGAAAACACAAAGAAGAAAAAAGAAAAGTTTATTAATTTTTATTAGCAAGGAAACTGAGCCAGAGAGGTAGAAGTGACTCATTTGTGACTTGCTTGTCTATTAATGATGGGATTAGGAGCTGAGCTCTTGTTATCTGACCAGCTGGCTTTTTTTCAGATTACATCTGTCCAGTAGTGACTCCACAGCCAAACAGCGAGTTTGGCCAGGAGGCAGAGCTTTACTAAACCCGTGTGCTTGAGATTGGGATTGCCTGACCTTTGGTTTAAGTCACCGTCACAAAAAAAAATCATCTTTTAACAACTGATTTTATCAGGCACCACCATTTTCAGGGGGAAAAAAGATAAATCAGGTGTATTTAAGTTACACAGAAATGCTTCCTTGGGCTGTGTGTGACAGCGAATCAGGATTTTGGATTTCCAAGAAAATCAGTTGGGTTGGGATCAGCTGAGTTAGGGCCAGCAGCTGCTCATCAGTACTCAACAAACTTGACCAGCTCAATGCTTGTGAGCATGACATGGATTAATCTGCAAGTAAAACCGGACTGTTCTGCCAGAGGAGGACAATCCTGGGCAAAATCAAGCTGTATTCTCCAGAAAAAAATGCTGTGAGTGTGGTTCCAGAGCGGCAGGAGGCTGGATAAGGGCAGTGAGGATGCTCCTCTCAGCTACTTTTCCTGTCTCACCAGCACTTGAATGGCCTCCCAAACTCAGTGTTCACCCACAGCTGAGGTGGTTCCTCTCCATCCTACAGCTTCAGTGTAACAGGCACGTGGAGCAGCAGGAATGCTCCTCACGCCACCCCCCAGACTCAGGGACATCATTAACGTGCTCAGGGAAGAGCAGCTCTTGCCTGGACAACCTCAGTATGTAGAGGGAGAAAAGGAGAGGTTCCTTCTAGAAAACCTCGTCCATCTGAGTCCAAGCTGTTCCTTTTTGTCGGGGGATATTGGATGTGCCTCCTCACCTGGAAAACCGCATGGCTGACCTGCTGTGATGTACCCAAGCCTGTCCATTCTTCTTGATGCCATGGAGCTGTGTTGAGGGTGGTTTAGGCTGGATTTTAGGAAAAGATGCGCCTGCAATTCCACCCCCAGAGGGTGCTGGGGCACTAAACATGCTCCCCAGGGAATGGCCAGAGTCCCATGGCTGCCAGAGCTCCAGGAGGGTTTGGACAACGCTCTTATGCACAGGGTGGGATTGTTGGGGTGTCTGTGCAGGGCCAGGGATTGGACTGGGATGATCCTTGTGGGTCCCTTCCAACTCAGAATATTCCATGATTCCTGTGGCTGAAGCAGCATTTCCTCTGCCTGCTAGCACTCCCCAATGCCCCAGGGCAAAGCAAACCATCAATGCACTTTGTGAGGGGTCTCTCCCTCGCAATTAGATCCCTTTTCTGTCTAAGCTGGGTGGTGTCATCTGCAGGAGAGGTTTTGTTCCATGTTTGGGAGAAACACTGGCCAATCCTCCCTCCTCCTCCTCCTGCTCCCCAGATCTCTGGCTCTCTTCAGAACCACACTGAAAAGAAATCTTTGTTTGTTTGTGGAGTTTCTGGGAGCCTCAGGTTTGTTTTCCTCCGTCCTCCCTCCTGCCAGCGCTGGAAGTGCCAGAACATAAAAGAGAGTCATTTCTCTTGGAGTCGCCAGCCGTGGCTGGAAGGAGCAGTGCCAGGAATCTCAGGAGAAATCTGCTCCTGATCTTCCCAGCCTTGCAGAGTGGAGGGATGGAGAAGAGCTCAGCAAAGCATCTGGGCTGCTGGATGCCAGCAGAGCCTGCGCTCCAGCTGGGAATGTGTCGTTGTTCCCTTCGGTAAGGACAGTGGCACGCAGAGCCGAGGCCCGAGGGAGGTGGTGGCCATCTGCCTGCAGCTTTTCTGTGCCCAAAAGCCGTGCTTCACCGTATCCTTAGTGCAGATGATAAAGCAAAGCCTCCAGATCCACGTTTTGGGCTGCTTAGTGCCACCATGGGCTCCAGGGATGGTCTTACCCAAGACCACTCTGCCGCCCACCTGACCCAAAAGCTGCTTGGAAAGCAAAGCCTTGCTCCTGCTTCGGCCTGAGGAAAGGGAAAGTTTGATTCTGCCTTCATGACTTCCAGAGTGGAGCCAATCCTCCTTGTTCCCAAAGAGATGTCAGTAGGAGCCAGCAAGATGTCCAAGGAAAGGAGCTGAGCTGATGTTGTTGTGCTGAGGTACCAAAGCTCCCATCACAGAGGTGTAATACAGGGAAGAACCAAATTTTCCACTGCCCAATGTAGATGGTGGCAGAAGGCCTTGGGTTTCTGGGGGTCCTGGGTGGGACCAGCTGGAATTTAAGATCCCATGTGCTAAAAAGCAGAAATCTGCTCTTGCTTTGGTGTGGGTGTTACTCTGAGGGGTGGAAGGTGTATCCTGCAGATGAAGGAGCTTCAGACTCTGGGACTGAGGTTATCTGTGAGCACAGGGGGTCCTGCATGGGTAAAGATCTGCTTCAGGCCACTGAGAACTCAAAAGCATCCGACAGGATTTTTCAGTATGTCCCTTGTGCATCCAAGAAAGACAACTGGGGACCCTCCATAAGCTGGTGACAGCACAGGACAGCACAGTTTTCCTACGTCCACCAGTTGTGGTCTCTTGGTGAGGGCAGCCAGGAGTTGAATGGATCTCTAACCGTGTGTGATCCGTTCCTTGATCTTGTTTCCTTGATCTGTTGCTGTTATCTCGTTCCATGGCTTTCCTTGGCCGCAATCCCAGCACGATCCTTCTGAAGAGGTCTTTGTGTGGGCTGGGAGAGGAGCACCGTCCCTAAAGCTGGGTGTCTGGGGCCATTTTCTCCCTTATTTTCTCACAGCGTTCGGATCTGCCAGGCTTGGATTCCTGCCTGACCTTTTCCCTCTGCTCTCCACCCCTCCTGCTACCTGCAGCTCCAGAGACTCTTACCTTTAAGCCATCACTCAGAAGTCTCAGAAAATCCTGGGTCAAGGCCCAGATCCCCTTTTTTCTACACCAGTACACAAATAACTGAGCTGTCCCCCTGCGAGTTCCCAAGCCCATGGAAAAAACAGGGTGAAAAGTTCAGGAGACCACGATCCATTTCACAGCAGACCTGCAAAGCACAAATATTAATACCAATAAAACAAGGAGGGGGTGGCGGTGGAATTCAGTTGTCAGTGGCTGATAGACCTTCAGATCCTCGATCTGGGAGCAAGGCTTTTAATCCACACACAATAAACTGTCCCACCTCCAGCAGCAGGAGCAAACTGCCTTTTTCCAGGTGGATTATCACCAGAAAAACCCACCCAAAGCACTCCCTGCCACTGCTGAGCTTTCCTGTAAACCATCAGCCTGGATATATTTTATGATGTGATTTATAGAGAGTTTGTTTCTTAAGACTCGAAGCAACATTGCTATAAAAGTATAAAAGATGCATGTTTTGGTGGAGGATGAATGCCACTGCCCTTTTTTTTCCCTCGTGGGGAATCTGCTGGGTGGGTCAACACCACTTGGAAAGATGAATTCTTCATGTGTGGGCATCCACTGGCAGCCTTGGAGGAGATTATTGTGTCATCATCCTTCTGGTCAGCAGCAACCCCACAGCTGCTCCTCAAACTCAGAGATTAATTAACGAGTTGGAAAACAAGAGGAATGTGCTTCCTCGTGCTCCCTTCACCGGTTTGGCTGATTCCTCCCCATGCAGGCACTTTCACGGCGCTTTTGCAGCACGGTTGGAGTGTTGCTGTTGCCTGTTTAAGTCATGGAATAGATTAGATAATCCCTAGGCCTTTTCCACCTCTAGCACTTGTGGTTCTGGTTAAAGAGCTGTCAAGTCCTGGATTTAAAAGGGCAGAACAAGCCAAGGCTCTTGAGGTTCTGCTGGGAGGATTACAACTTGTAACACATTCCAAAGCCTTCCAAAAAGCGCCTGCAATTCCAGGTTTCCGGACAGAAAGTGTTATTCAGCTTTCTGCAGATCTTCTTTGTAGTTCATCACACAATCCCGGTTTGCTTTCTGCATGAAGATTCCACTAGCCTGAGGCTGGCTTTGGTGGGAACATGCCCTCCCTTTCATCGTTTTTGACTGAAGATGTTTGCCTGCTGCTGGAGCAAAACAAATTTCCTTACAATGAAAAACCCCCAGCATCTGCCAATTCACTTTTAAATGTGGCTCTTGGAATTTATGGGAAAGTAAAAGGTCCCAGGGATGCGAATTGTTGTCTTGTAGCCTTGCCAAATAGACATTAAAAATAAAAAACCCTGATAGGTCTTTGGCCTCCTCACTTTTATTGTGATCTACAGGCTGCACGTAACCATCGTATCTCCTTTGGTGAGGGTGAGGGCCGGGGAGTTTTCGGAGGAGGTTAAAGAGCCTTCCAGCTCCAAATCATTTCTCTGACCTTGGCTGGCTGCTGCTTTTTGTAGTGAGTCCTCACGGTGGAGGAGCAACTGATTTGTGGGAATGCTGAGGAATGAGCAGAGGCACACTGGTGGAGCATCCCTGGGCACAACAGGGCCACACCCATGGAGCCAGAGAATCTGATCTCTTCCCTGAGGAGCTTCTCCCAGTGGAAATACTGGGGGGATCATGGGACACATCCATTGGCCTCCAAGAGAAGTCCTGTTTTGGTCTCTGGGGCCCAGAGCTTGGTGGCTGTGGGCACAGTGGCTGCTGCCCTGGCACAGGTGAGTTACCAAGGCCTTGTGCTGGGATCCTTCTCCTCCCTAAGGAAAACCTGGAGGAATTTGGTGGTGAGCCTCAGTCTCTGCATTTGTGTGGGTTTAGGGGAAGGTTTATTAATTTGACATCTGGATGTGAGGCTGAAAACGCTCCAGAGGCTGTGGGCAAGGAGTGTGGGCTTGGGGAAGGGAGAGGTTGCTGGGTTTGTGTTAGCCATGTGCCATATTAATTAACACAGGCCATATTAATGACAATATTTACATTACATTCTGCTGTCACTGTTCCTCAGAACTGCTGGGGGAGTTTGTTTGCCTGTCACTGTAACCACACACTGCTCACTTCCGATGGGTCAGCATTCCAAGGAAGTGTCTGTAGTGAATTCCAAGCCTGTTTATGCAGTAACATTTCTATCCCAGTCATCAAAGCCCATTTGACTGGGTCTGGCTGTAAATCAGAGTAATTCATTAGCGTAAAAGGAAATGGATTTGGGAGACACCAGCTCACAAACCTTGTGGTGGACATGAGGTGCTCACTCACCATTCCCTTCTCCATCACTCAGCTGTGAGGATTAAAATTCCAATTCCCACAAAGCAGACCTGGATTTCTCGCTCTGAGTAAGGAGCTGGCATCCTGGTTTTGTGCAAAACCCCAATTTTCTTTCTAAAACTTTGAGCTTTGAAATGGGGTGGATATCTAAGCTAATTCTCAAGTACACTTGCATCTTATAAATCAGATCTTCTCTGAAGCTGGGACCTTCTTTCAAGTCCCAAAAAGATCCTAGGATGGGAAAAGGTAGAGTTTCCAATTTTTGATGGGAATAAAACTGTATCCTTGCCACTCAGAAGAAATCTGTTCCATAAACTGAAAGTTAAATTATAAGGATATCAACATTTGGGGATGATAAAGGCATCAGTTTACCTCTTTTTGTGCTGAAACCATGGCAGCATAAAACTTTCTGCGCTCAATTTCCTTGCTTATATTTTGAATTTTTCTTTTTTAATGGACACTAAGGAATGATGGTGCTTGGCTGCTTGGTCAAAAAGATTTGGCTTCTTCCTTCACAGTCTTCCTTTCAGTAATTTGCAGGCATCACAGGGGTGGAGGAGAAATAATTGGCCTATAACACTCTGGCCCAGCTCAGGGAAAACACACAAATAGTGTTGCTGCAAATTGCTCCTGGATGAAATTGGTGAGTTGAAAAGTGGAGAAGCCAAAGAGGCCTGGAAGTTGGAAAATTTCCCTCTTTGCCCTGGGATGTTTACAATCTGAAGACATCAGTTCATCTCTGGGCCTTGTTTCCCTAATGGAGCATCTCTTGGGAATTTTTTCCATTGGAGGGCGTGGGAGACATCGAAGGCGAGCAGGATAACTGGCATGGGAGCATGAGGGAAAAGGTGAAACGATGCCTGCAGGCTCTGTGTTCCACATCAAATGCAGGCTCTTCCCAGCCTTAAAACCAGAGGCCCATAAAACTCTGCGTGAGCCCCTTAATGGGTGTAAAATTCCTCGTCCCCGGGGCGTGCTCCCCATTGTTCCCTCACCTCTCACCTGGATGGAGCCAGGAGAGCAGGAGCACGGAGGCAGCTGGGAAGGCTCCCAGGATTAGGGAACTGCTCCAGCCCTGCCCAGGTGCAAAGGTAGACGTTCTGAGGAGGCTGAGGAGGGAGGTGCCCAAATCTCACCTAAGATCCTGGCAAACTGGGCAATTCTTTGCCTCAGGCTCCCATGCTTTGTAGCGTGGGGAGAAAAGGAGGGTGCAAGACTCAGGCATGAAGAGGTGGGGTGGAATTTCGACCATCTCCCTGGTGCAGTTTGGTGTGCCCAGCTCCTTCCTTTAGAGCCCTCTAAACTGCCTCCCATGGGAGTTTTTGGTTCCGTGTGTAACATCTCAAGTGGGTCAATCGACAAGGATCAGGCATGAGGGGAGCAGCGCGTGTGAGCCATGGAGCCCCTTGGAACAGAGGTCAAAGGGCTGGAAAAAAATCTCTCCCAACGGATTGGAAATACTGATCCACTCAGCTCTCCATTTTCACCCCAATATGTTGGGGAGATGCCAGCCCTGAGCCACCCCATGGCAGGGAATAAACCATTCCCTGAGCTTGCCTCGCTCCCTTGTGCAAAACACACCCCAAACCAGCTGAAATGTCCCTGGTTCTCAGTGAATGCTACCAAAACCAACCATGGGGAGCTGAAACATTTTATTTCTAACAGAAACAGAGCAGTGCACTGGGGATTCTGTGTAGGAAATGAGAATTTTGCCCCTGTGGGATAGGCCAGGCTCTGCCCCAGGCCTCAGCTCTGGGAGCCAGGGGCAGAATAGGAAGCAGCTCTTGCAAAGCACATAAAAATGGGCATCTGGAGAGGGCAGTCACCGAGGGGCTGCAAGTTTTTGGGGTTGTTTTTAAACAATGGAGAGATGTGGGGTTTTTTCATTAGCTCCAGGCTGTTGGAGCTGTTGAGCTGAGCGCTGTGTGTGACAGGGACGAGGGATGGGCCTGCCTTGGGGCAGGTGGGAGGCACTTAAAGGGTGCTGTAGGGAGTAAGTGGTTGAGAAGCAGCTCAAGGTCATGGCAGCAGCTTAGGGCTGGCTCTCAGGCTGCCTCATTGCAAAACCCCTCAGACCTGTGTCTTCCCACCTTGGTGGGAGGGAGGGGCAGAGCTGCCAACACCTCTCAGTCCTTCCCTCGAGGCAGGTTTTGTCCATTCAGAGACTCTGGGCTCTGAGAAATTCTTCCTCATGCCATCAGTGAGTGCAGCATCCGTCAGCCATCTTCAAACCCTGCCATTTTCCACTTTGCAGTGCTCTGAAGGGTTTGGAAAGCCTGTGGAAAGAGCTCCCTACTAAGGGCATCATTAAAAATGCCTCATGTTTTAGGAACAGTGGATTTGCAGGTGCGGACGATCCTGGGGGGGAACCTGTGTCTCCTCTGGGGGCTGTTGGCTGGGAATGGACCACAACCAGAAACCTGGACACAGCATCCTGCTTCCTCTGGGAGAAGAGCTTGAGGGCCTGAGGGATGCCACTGGAGGCCAGTTGGAGTCTGTGCAGTGCTGGTGATGGGAGCTTTGAGCGCACCGGGGCTTTTCCTGATTAAATGCTGCTTTCCCGACCCCAAAGGAAGCTTGGGAAACTGTTTAACTTTTTGTGGAGGAAGTCAAGCGTTGGAACACGAGGCAATGCCAGATTTATAGTTGCCACTGTAATCTCACACATGTGCTTTGATGCAGCCCTCAGTAACCTGACTCTCAGCGCTTTTCCTAAAAGCCTGCACGGGGAGCTGAGTTTTGGCTGCCCACAGAAGTGGATCAGGCATTTCCAGCCTTGGAATGCCTAATTCTCCCACCTAGGCAGCTCCTTGGCACAGGTGATGGGAGTGTGTGCTCAAGGTGCTCTGTGCTGTGTATGCTCAGGGCGGTGCAAGGTCAGAGTGCACAGGGGTGACTTTGAGGGTGCTGCACCCAAGAGCTGACTGGGATTGTCTCTGCTCCAGGAAACTGCAGTTTTCCAGGTTTTCTGCTGCAGGGGTTTTATTTTTTTGGGCAGTTTTGAAGCACGGTGGCATCTGAAACCAAGGCTGAGCTCTGAGCATCCTGTCTGGGAAGCCCCAGAGGTGCATCCCCACTGAGCCCACCTGCCTTTGTGGCAGCATGAGAGAAAGCAAAATATTCTTTCTGAGAGGATGGGCTTCATACCTCATTCATCCATGACTCTGTTTAGGAATTCATATCAGAGACATTCTCTAGCTACAGAGCCCAGCACCAGCACACTGTGAGCAAGTTTTGGTGGAGCTAAGAGAGTGCAGCCTGGATGGGAAGGTGTGGAAGCCCAAGAAATCAAGGTACTGACCGGGAAATTCCTTTCAGAAATTCCAAAAAATTCAGGTTTTAGGATAAGAGTGAGCCCTGTCCATGTCTCCCTGTTCAGGGCTGGTGCAAATAAAGGTGAAGGTATCAATAAAAAAAAACCCCAACTAACGGAGCTGCTTAGTAAAAATACATTGGATAATACCTCGGATGAGGTGCCAAGAATATGTGGGATCACTCCAGGCTTCCAGGCCTGATCTGAAATACCTTCACAGCTGCAGGAATTTAGGATTACTTATGGTACCTTAGGGCAGAAGCTATGATTCCAAGGAGCTGAGCGGATTCATACCCTTTGGAAGAAGAAGTGACATCCACTGAGAGGTGGGATGTGTCTCAGCAGCTCAGGGAGCTGGGCACGGACGTGACTCAGACGGATTCATCGGAAATTACTCAGGGAGCTGTCAAAACACAGCTCCGTTGCCTTCGGAAATGGGTCACTGGAAGCAAATTTGTCAGCAGATCAGTCGGGACTGATTTGACCCTGTGTGGTGGCAGATCTGAAGGCTGAATAATTGTGTGCTTGACCTTATGGTGCAAAACTCCTCACACGAATGACTAACAGAAATTCCCTGCTTAAAGAAAACATCTGCACGTTGCAAAACTCAAAGGTTTGGAGGTTCCCAGTTAAGACCATCCCTGAAAAACAATTTTCATGGCCGTCCTCAGTGATTTACGCTGTAGCCAGTGTTCAGTTTACTGTGCTGCTTTTTAAGTTATCTGCTGGGATCCAGTTCAGGACACAGCAGAGGATTCCTGTCTATCCCAGCCTGGGATCTAAAACTGGTGCCCTGGACTAATTCTTTCATATCATACCAGCAGTGACAACTCTCAGCTAAAGATGCAATGAAAGCGAGAAGGCGCAGAAAAGAGTTTCCTTGGAAAATCGAGTGTTGACTCACTCCCAATCCATAAATACCTCTTTGGGGAGACAGTTTTGGATGTGAGAGCGTTTTATGCAGAAGATGAAGACACAGGGATGTATCAGCTCAGGAGAAGACTGTCAAAAGGCCACGATTCCACAGCAGGGAAGGTGATTCCCATTCTCACCATTCCCATGCTGCTCCTGGATTGCACTGAAACTACTTTGGACGTGGGGAGAAATAAACCTGGTTTTTCAGACTCATCTTAGTGCACTCTAGGACTGGATGAGCTCTCCACAGGGAGAGAAAAGAGGAGGGAGGGTGTTATTCCACGGAAAAAGGAACCTCTCAACTCCAGATTTGGAAGCAATTACAGGGAGAAGCCAGGAGGAGAAATGCAAACAGCAATGCAATTACAGGAGGAGAAAATGCAAACTTTGGAGTGCATCTGATGTGGCTCCTTGCCAGCCAGAGGGGCAGGAGCCACAGGAACTGTGAGGGTTAAACCATGGCCGCAAACATCCGCTGCAATATTTCCATTTCACGTGTCCTTGGGTGGTTTTTTTTCTCACTGACCTGCAGATCCATTTGCCTCCTAAGTAACTGGCTGACAGTGGAAACTTTTGGCCAAAAAAAGGGAGATAGCAGAAGTCCTTGCACACCGGAATCTTTGAGATCCTGGAGATGGAGAAGAATGTGGTGGGCAGTGGATAAAAGCATGGAAATGCAGAGTTAGTGCTCCATCAAAACTCTCTAGCTGTTTGCCCAAATCCATGGGCAAATGTGGGAATAAAAACCCTGGTCACAGAGCCAGGGCACCCCTTCCCAACATCAAAATCCCACGTGTTCTGCTGCTAATTATTCCCTTCATTCCCGTGGAAAGAAGGACAAGCTAAAGCAAATCAGGGTTCCGGGATGTTGGGAACCACTGGAACAAGCTGGGATCAGGAAATACAAGGACAACCTGTGGATCAAAGGGTAGGAATGCAGGTCCCCAAATAAAGGGGTGATTATGTGAGCACTTAAGGAGGGATTAGAATTGTAGGTGATAATAGTAAGCAGCTGGAAAAGGAGGCCATAAAGAGGCAGAAATAAAATAAAATAAAAGGCAGGTGGAAAAAAAGAACAGATGAGAGAGGTGTGGTGGGAATCCTGCCCCAATTAAAGATATGAGAACAAATGCTCTGATGCACCTCATTTCAAAGGACCATCATAGAAATGGATGAAATGAGGTACCCGGTGAGAGCTCTGACTCAAGCTGATCCCCTGGCTTCTCCCGCGTCTTCCTGGGTTCTGTTTTGGGTAGGAGCCTGTGTTCCCTGGAGAAGGGATCTTGTGCCTCTGTGGTAAGTGCAGTCTTTGGGGTCTTGCTGAAATGCCCCTCCTCCTCCATCAGGTTGGGTGGACAACCATTCTTGATGCTTCCAGCATTTCCCTCCCAGTCTGTGTTGCCTTCTCAGCCAGCTGCTGGGGGCTTAGAGGGAAAAAAGCCTGCCAGACTTTGTCCAAAGCACTGAATATCCCGTGCCAGGAGCTGTTCTTCATCTTTGCTGCAGCCTTGGAGCTGGGATTTAACCGGGGGGATTTACAGCTCTTACAGTCCTGGTTGCTTGAGCTACAGCCCATGACTGTCCTCAGATTTATGTTAGACCCCAGTCTCGGTCCTGTGGGTGAGCTGGGGATCCACTGCAAAAGGAAAGGCCAATTCTGACCATTCTCACGTGGCTGGGCCACACATAAGGGCCAGGGAAATGCCCTCCACCTGCAGCTTGGACCCACTGAGAAACAAGAGCTCCAATACTTCCAGTTCTGATCCTTCAGAACTTTTGTCCTTGTGTTTCCCTTTCACTGCTTCAGAAACCCTTTGGAGCTGAAGGTGACAGCACATTGCAGAAAGAGTAAAGAAAACATCCAGTTTCACTTAAATTTGCTTTTCAGAATAAGAAGCTACCCCAAGCTCTTCATACTGATGCACGACCTGACCTCTTTGCTCTAGCTCTCTCTTTTAATTCCCCAAGATCCACCAGACTCATGGAAAATCAGTGTGTGTTTAGGCCACAGAGGAGGCAGGAGGATGTGTCCTGCACTTCCAACCGTTGTCTGGGGGGTTTCAGCTCTGTGACACCCATCAGGAACCCAGTGAAGAAGAGAAAGCAAATTTATAGTAGGAACAACCTGGTCTGGTGGAAGGTGGTTGGAATGAGATGGGCCTTAAGGTCCCTTCCAACCCAAACCATTCTGTGATTCTATCAGTCTGTAATAACACATTTCTGAGGCCAGAAGGTCAAAAGAATCCTGAAGTTATTTCTCCTTCTCCACCCCCCCAAAAAAATCCTAAAACATTCTCTTGAATGAAGCTGAAACACCATGTTTGTAACCAGCCTCCTTGTCACTGTGAATGCCTGTGATACAGTGGGAAATCGTGGAATCAATATCTAGTTTATCACTTGAAAGAGACTGATGTATACAGTGGGAGAGGGTTTGAAGCTGGGGAGACCTTGATCAAGTTTTCTGCTGGGTTGGGGAGGGAGTGGCCAGGTCGACCCATTTCTGTCATGTGAATAAAGGAATACCAGCTCCAAGCAGGGGCAATGGTTCAGTGATGCTGGTTTGAGGTTTGGGAGGTCACCACTCATCTTTTGGCTCCTGCAGACCCTTGCCAGCGTGAATTTGGGCTCCTACCCAAAATATGACAGTTCAGCCAAAGACACTGTTGACACAATTAAATTGGAACTGATGCAGGGGGTCACCCACAGCTCACCAGAGGAGTCTGTTCTGCTGGGTCACCTCAACTCCTTTAAAATAAAATAAAAAAAAAAAAAAGAGAAAATAAAAACACAGCAGGGACAGTAAATCTCCAGGCCTGAAGTCTCTTGTGATTTTTTAAACTGTTCTAACTGCTTTGCTTCCCCTTAAAATGTCTCAGGCAACCCTGGAAAGTGGTGGCTGAAAGGGTCCAGCAAGAGAGCCTGGGCGTGATCCCCTGTTGGACTTTCCCAGTGTGGATGTAAAAAGGTGTTGGACATTTTAAGAGGTGCATCTGCCTGCGTCCAGGTCCCTGGAGGAAACCAGGACCGGAGGGCCAAGCTGGTTTTCCTGCAGCTCTTTGCCATGAGTTGTGTAGGTTCACTGATCTGCCAGCAGCTGCACCTGCCTGGCTGTCTTACTGAAATCAGTGCTCTTCCTCTGGTTTTAAGCTTAGACTAACCCTTACATCCAGCAGGTGCATTTGGGTTGTGCCAGCTGATGCTTGGGTAGGTTTTGGACGCTCCTTTTCCTGCTGATTATATGCAGAATGTGAGTTTTGTTTCTTGGTGGATCTAAACCAAAGGAAGCAGAGAGCAGGAGGGAGGTAAATCTCTTGCTTTTATGTGGGCATCCCCTCAGATCTGTGTCAATTAGGGGTTCATTTGCCACTCATTAATATCAGGGCCAGTGTTTCCGTTGGGTTTGGCTTGCACTGTCCATGTCCATGTCATCCATCCTCAGGGATGCAGTGATGCACCCTCTGTGCCTTCTAGGAACTGCCTCCTTCACCAGCTCCCCAGCTGCTTTTTGAGGGCTTTTTAACCACAAAAAAAAAGGAAGGAAAAATATCCCAGCCCCTTATCCTCTGTTTTTCTTGCAGTTCTTCCAGCTACCCAGTGGCCACCACCCCTCTGCAAGGATGGTCACTCTCAGGAGAGGAATTCCGGGAGAGAGTTACAGTGACCAGGCACCTTGTGCCAAAAGCAGGGAAATGATGCTGGAAGGGTGATCAGCAGGACTGTGAGAGATGAAGGCAGGGGTGAAGGGTCAGGCTGCAATAGCCATTCTCTCACTTTTCTCTCAGGCTTCATCCACGTGATTCCAGTTTGACTCCTTGGCAACCCTCACCGTGCAGCCTCAGCTCTGCCAGTGCCTTCCAACAGCAAGGCATCTGTCAGCAGAGGCTCAGGCATGTTAAAGTGACTAAAAACAGGCACACCCCCTTCTTTTTGCAGTAGAAATGAGGGCTGGGGGCGCTTTAGGAAGGCTCCAAGCTGTGAGGGCTCGGGAACAGGCCATCCATGGATGTGGCACATATTCCCAAGGTCCTGAGGGGGAGAGCACCTCATGGGCTGCACTTCAGTCCCTTGGCTGTGTTTTATACCCTGTTTTTAAGAGTGTGGTGGCTGTCAGCGTGTGTGCGAGCACTGGGGGAGGACACCTGGCTCCTCCACTCGGGAATTCATGGGTGCAAACAGCTGGAGAAGCTGTCGGAGGGAGCCTGGCTCCAGGGATGTGGCTGAGGGAGCAAATGGCATTTGGGTGTCTGCTGGCCCCATTGCTTCACTTCCTGGCCTTCCCCCCACTTCCTCCCCAGCCTGGGAGATGTGAGAAGCACATTGCTGTGGGGTTTTAAAGGACCTGGCAGTGAGGGAAGTGTCAGGGGAAAGATAAAGCCAGAGGTACCTTTTCTTGTGGTGTGCGCTGAAGATTATTGCAGGTTTGGGGCTCTCGGGCAAGGATTTCGCAAGAGAATCTGTTTTGTAACTCTCTTTTTTATTGTTTCCTCTGAAGACAACATGCTCAGCTGGCTCATTACAGCACTTACCAAGAATTTGTCCTGGTACAGGATTAATTAACGGGGCTGTCAGCATGTTGGTTTCCCACCACGGCTCTCTTTCATGGCCTCCCTTGGGAAAAAGTCATCTGCCCAGAGGAAAATCCTTATGGTGATGGGCAGGCTGCAGTCTGCAGTCTGCTTTCCTTCAGAAGCTGCACTGATTTTAGGGATGAAAAGATATTTACAAGGGCTTTAACCTAAAAACTTTTGGAAGTGGTTGCAGTTTGGAACACTTGTGTATGCCAGCAGCAAATATAATTTTGGTTACCTGTTGTCCTGACCTGAGAGAGGATCCAGGGAAGTGCCTGGAGAAAATATTTGAGAAAAAAGTAGAGACTGTTCAGCCTTCATTGTGGCTGTCCTGAGCAGGGCCAGGACTCGATGATGCTTGTGGGTCCCTTTTGACACAGGATGTTCTGTGATCCTTTCCTGTGATGTGGCTGAGGATAAACCAAAGGGCAGGGAAAAGCAGCAGTCGGCGTCTGGGGGAGAGGAGAGCATTGGGCCAGCTGGCAGGGCTGTAGTGGGACTGACCTTGGAGTCAGAGATGAAGCCAAAGGCAAGAAGAGGAAGCCTGTGAGTTTGTCTTCATCGTCCTCAAGACAAACTTGTGAATTAGAGCAAGAAAACCGATTTCAGGAGGGACGGATGGGCAGGAGCAGAGGTGAGGGACCCTACCTGTGTCCAAAGGCATGGCACAGTGCCCAGGGCAGGGCCTCTGACACCTAGAGCAGCATCTCCAGGCTGCTTCTCTCTTTCCCTTTCCTAAACTTGAGCATGGGAGGGCTCCTGCTCCAAACATTCTCCAGGATTTGTGTGTTGGCCCCAAGCTTCCCGGTGTCCCAACGGAAGGGCCACGTGCACCATCCCTGCTGCCCCTGTGCCAAGGAGGACAATCCATGGCACTCAAAGGGCTGTGAGGAGGTAGGACACAGTGACTTCCTGAGTGACTGCAGCCCAGAGAGGGATTTTCCAACCCCCTTCTTGCCAGATCCCTGAGGCCGAGTCCTTCCCAAAACCCCCTGCTCATGGGCCTGCTCTCGCTCTCTAGCTACACACGGAAATACTTTGTCTCTTATCTTGGCGCTCTTTGTGACTTCAAAGTGGTTTTTCTTGGTGTCTGGACAGCTCCCAGCAATGAGGATCCTCATCAAGAGCTGGCCTTTCCCTGTGCTGTTGTGTGCAACCAGCAGTGTCCTGCTTTTCCTCAGCCGTGCTGAGGAGAGGGTGCAGCCTGGCGTGCCTGTGGCTCATGGCCCTGCTTGCATCTGAAGCCGGGCATGAGGGGGTCTTTGGGGATACTTCCCATTTTAGGATGTCGTGCCAGAGTGTCCTGGACATCCTGCAGCTGTTGCATCCAAGTCTGGATACGTTTAGGAGCCTGACACATGTTGGGTAGCAGCTCTCCCTGTGATGGGACCAGTGGAAGCTTGGAAGTCTGGAAGGAAAGGCTAAAAGTCATTAATTGCACCCAGTCTAAACCTTGTGGAGGGGAAAGAGGACATTTCAGAATTTCCTTGCACTGACTGGGGAGCCCTGCAGTGCTAACCTTGCTGTCCTTCTCCAGATTGTCTCCTTGAAACAGGTCTTTGGCAGGATGTCAGGAAAGTGGGATGAGCATGACTGCTGCTGATACCTGGGGGTTTTTACCTGCTGGGTTTCCATGGCCATCGCTGTCTCTTTGCCACCTTTCCCCTTCCTTTTTAGAATCACAGAAATATTTAGGCGGGAAAAGCCCTTGAAGATCATCGAGTCCAAATGTTCTCCCAGCACTGCCAAGGCCACCACCAGCCATGTCCCCAAGTGCCACATCCACACAGCTTTTAACCCACCAGGGCAAAAAGGTGACTCCACCACTTTCTGTGAAGAAACTTTTCCAAAAATCCAATCTTTCCACCCAGGTACCCCACTTTTTCACGGCACACACTCTTTCACCCAGCTCTTCTCTTCCCTCTTGCCACATATGACTTGCATTAGACCTAATGGGAACTTTCCATGCAAATCTCCCACTTGGCTAACGGGGGTGGCTCCTGCTTGCCAAGATAATCTCACCCATGTGGAGAGCTTTTCAGTTAGGGTGGCTTTATAGCTCAGAAAATTTAAAAAAATAGGTAAGTTTAAACTTGGTAACTTAAAGTTAAAAAACAAAATGAAAAATTAATACCTTGTTTGTGGACAGCAGGTCCAGCATGTGCAAACGGGAACTGCTGGATAGACCTGGGAAGAGAGACAGGCACAGCAGTTGAGGGAGGAGCATGGCAGAGGTGCTGTTCAGAAATGCACAGCGATATTCCCGGCTTTTTTCAGGAGCTGAAAAGATCCAAGTACCCGTGTGTGGCAAATGGCTTCCATCTAGGAGTGTCTGCACAGACTTCTTGCACCTCCTGCTTCCTGCAGTTGCACAGTCACGGGATCACAGAATTGTGGAATGGTTTGGGTTGGAAGGGACCTCAAAGAACATCCCATTCCACCCCCTGCCATGGGCAGGAACACCTCCCACTGTCCCAGGCTGCTCCAAACCCTGTTCAACCTGGCCTTGGACACTGCCAGGGATCCAGGGGCAGCCCCAGCTGCTCTGGGCACCCTGTGCCAGGGCCTGCCCACCCTGCCAGGGAACAATTCCTTCCCAATATCCCATCCATCCCTGCCCTCTTTCAGTTTAAAACCATTCCCCCTTGTCCTGTCCCTCCATCCCTTGCAAGCAGTTCCTTTGGGATGCTCCACTCAATCCTCAGGATGGGCTGGTACACTCAGCATTGAAAGCAAGATCCAGAATCAGATATAAATATCAGTGAGATATTCTCCAGGATACCAAAAAAAGAAGTGTTTCATATTGCACAGGACGCCACAGTTCCTGTCTGCTGTGGATTTTTTGTTTTTAAACACTTTGGGACTTCGAGATGGCCTGGAAGTGACCATGGAAGCAGAAACCACAGAAGTGACCATGGAAGCTGGGAACAGCTCTAAGAATAAAGAGTTCATGTGTCCCAGGACCTGTATGTGTTCATCTTTATTATTTCTTCAAATCTGGCACTTTCCTCTTTTCCTTTCAATTTGAGGGATGCAGGCTTGGAGCTTTAGGCTGGAATGGAGCAGAATTCCCATGTGTGAACCCAAAATCACTCTCCTGGCAATTTTTGCACACCTCAACTCTTGCCACGAGCCGCCACCATGTTGCTGTCAAGCCCAGGGGGTGTGCTGCCATCACAGCATATGTTCCATGTGGAAAACCTGGCAAAGTCCTGGCAAAGGGGTGTTCCCAGATGTGCTACAGAGACTTTGCCCATCGTGGGATGTGCAGATTTCCCCCCTTTTGTGCCAGAGAGGAGCATTTCACCCGCGATGACTCGGCCACACTGCCAAAAAAACAAAGCGTTGCACGATGAGAGAGGGAGATGCTCATTGTAAAAACCAAAATAATGCCTTTAAAATGTGAAATAAATGTAAAAGGGAAGGAAGCACAGCCAGCTGCGTGAAAATCCCCATAAACTGTGGAGATTTCAGCACCAGGATAAAGTCACACAATCGGGAAGGTTGAGGTTCCTTGAGGAATGACACAAAGAGGTTGTCCAACCCCTGTCCCAGCAACATGACAGCCTGGCTAAAATCCATCAGATCCCCCCAGGATGAGCCCCCATCCCACATCTCAGCTGCCTGTGGCACACAGGGCTGGGGATGAAGTCAGGCAGGAGAGAGAGGGGAGGGGTTAGGTTGGATATGAGGAAAAATCTCTTCACTGAAAGGGTGTTCAAGCAGTGGAATGGGCTTCCCAGGGAATTGATGGAGTCACCATCCCTGGAAGTGTCCAAGGCCAGGTTGGACGGGGCTTGGAGCAACCTGGGACAGTGGAAGGTGTCCCTGTCCATGGCAGGGTGGGACTAAATGATCTTCAAGGTCCCTTCCAGCCCAAACCACTCTGGGATTCAATGTCCATCCCAGCTAAGGTTTTAGGATGTTCTTCCCCCAGAGGGTGGTTGAGCACTGGAAGAGGCTCCCCAAGGCAGTGGTCCCAGCACTGGTCGGGCACTGGAAGAGCTGGAGGAGCATCTGCACAATGCTCTCAGCCATATGGTTTAGTTTCAGGTAGTCCTGTGAGGAGCAGGGAGCTGGGCTCGCTGACCCTTGTGGGTCTCACCCAACTTGAGCTATTCTGTGACTGGGATCAAAAATTAATTCTCCTCCTAATGGTGAAGGTTTTATCCTGGCTCCTGTGTCCATCCCGGGCAGGAATGCTGAGAAGTTGAGCTGATTCCTGCTGTGCTGATGCATGGAATTGTCACTGCTCTTGCAGGCTTGTTGCAAGACCTCCCTTGTCTATATCAATCTATGTTTTGTCTATGGTTTGGACTGTAGCTGGCCCTTTTTTCTCTTTTTTCACTGCCCTTCAGCCCCAGGGGCTGTAGACTTTGCTCCTGGTGTTGCTCTCGAAGTGCCGTGACTTTGCTCCCTCAGCCCTCATGTTTTGAATCACTGTTGCTCTGGGGGAGAGGAACTTGCTTTCCTTGCCCTGGATGCTATTAAGGGAAATCACAGACTGTCTGACGATTACTGTTCTTTTATAATTTTTATTTTCAGGCCTTAGAACGCTGAAGAGTAACGAATGTGCTAAACCTCACACCAGCAGAAATCCCAGGAGACAGGACATTTATTTATAAAGACAGAAATTGCCCCCAACATTCACATGTCATTAGAAAGCTAAAGCACAGCCCCAGAATGACCCCCTTCACCCGAGCATGTGCCCACAGCACGGGGAGGGCTGCGCTGACACACGGGCACTGCACAAAAATCCCAATCCCATGGAGACCGGGAAAGGTAATTCAGCAAAATAACAGAAGCTGGGGGGAAATCCCTCTGTTTTCCCCACTGGTGTTTGCCCAGATTGTTTGGGGAAAAGGAAAGGAGGATGGTGAATGAAGGGCAAGCTTCCACCTGCATCTTCCTGGGGAGCTGCTGGGTGCTGTGCTGGGTCCCACCTTGTTTGGAGGGATCACTGAAGCAGGGTAAATTAAGTTTAGATATTAGGAAGAAATCCTTCCCTGTGAGGGTGGGGAGGCCCAGAGCAGCTGTGGCTGCCCCTGGATCCCTGGCAGTGTCCAAGGCCAGGTTAGACAGGGTTTGGAGCAACCTGGGATAATGGAAGGTGTCCCTGCCTGTGGCAGGGTGTGCAATAAGTTGAACTTTAGGGTCTCTTCCAACCCAAACCATTCTGGCAGGAGCTTGAGCGGTCACTTGTCGAGTTGAAATGACCCCGAGGGAGGGTGCTGGCCACATGTGCTCTGTCCTGCCACTTGCTCTGCCGCCCTGAAACCACCTTGTGCTCAAACACAAGCAGAATAATTTCATCTGGCTGCGGTTCTGAGGCTCTGCTCGGATCAATTAAGCTTTTAAAAACACAGCCCTCATGGCCAGTTCTGTTTGTTGTTGATGGAAGATTATATGTGGCAATTAGGGAACGAACTCAGCCTAAGCAAATATCCCTTTTCTTGTGCCTAATGAAGCTTTTTGATGTCTTTTCCAAAGGATCTGCTCGGAAAGGAAGAGCAACACCTGCTGAACGTGGCAGCAGGACAAAAGGGGTGGCAGAAGAAACACAAGGAGAACTCAGGGGGCTGTGTCTGGTTCAGACAGCTCCAGCCACAGCCCCGTGGGCTGGGCCACAGGAGCCCTGCCCGGACCATAAAGCTGTCAGGTGCAGGAGGATCACAGCAGCTTCTGCTTCCTCGTTTACATAAAGATGAAAGGGGAAAATGCGCCCATGAATATCAAAAGAGCAGATGATTGCATCCAGTGGCCAGCACAGGCTGTGCTTTCTGTGCTTTGCAAAGCAAGCCAGCAGACAATTAAGGTCTAATGGCAATTAGGCCCCTAAGAGCAATAAAATAAGTCGGATTTATTCTCTGTTAGAAACCACAGCTCGGATGGTTTTAGACCTTCCCCAGGAAACAGCTCTTTCTTTTCTTTTCCTTCACTTTTCTTATTTTGATTGTTGTTTCCCCAAGCTTAGCAGGGGTCTGCTGTTTTCTCAATGAAAAATTGACTCCTCTGCTCTTCAGTAAACCCAAAAAACCCAACAACAACAACAGCAAAAAAAGAAATTGGAGACTGACATTTCTGTGAAAACTGTCCTGGGGCAGGGCAGGAGGGAAAAATGGTTTTCATTAAATGTTGTGAATGAGAATTTTTTACCCACTCCCTTCAAGCATTGATCCTGTGGTCTCCCTCCTGATAAGCAGTGTAAACATATCCTTAACTTTTCCACAGCCTGATCCTCTTTTTCTCTGTGCCAGGATTGCTCCAGATCTCTCCAGCAGCCCCCTTGAGCCACGTTACACCCTGAAATTGTAGGTTGTACAATCACTAAGGATGGAAAAGCACTCCAAAATCATTGAGCCCAGCCATTCCCCCACCAGCAAACCACGTCCCCGGGTGCCTCATCCATTGAACACTTCCAGGTTTGGCAATTCCACCAATTCCCTGGGCAGCCTGCTCCAATGCTTGCCATGCTTTGGTCCAGCAAAGGTCAAGGAGAGGATGGATCTGGCTGCAGAGAGGGCAGGGAAAGCCTCACCTCTGGCAGAGATGAAGGCTGGCTGCTTGGAGAGCCCCTGGATCACAGGTGGGATGGGATGGGATGGGATGGGATGGGATGGGATGGGATGGGATGGGATGGGATGGGATGGGATGGGACGGGATGGGAAGCTGGGAAGCGCCATTGTTTCCTCAACCATCCTTCCATTAAACCTTTTTATGGCAGAGCTGCTTTGTGAAGCAAAGGCACACCCAGCCCCCAACCCCACAAATCAACCCACACAAGCCCCAAACACCCCAAAACACCTCAGCTTTCCAGTTTGGAAGCTCTTTCCTCGGTTTTCCTTTTCTTTTTTCATTTCAGCATTTCAAGTGGAAGATTTAGTGCTAAACTGACAGGTTTAACTTGTAAAGTAACTGGCAAACCTTGAAAGAATTGTGGTTTTCCCCTTCCCCGAGGACGCTGCGAGTGCCACGGTTTTTCACTTCAGTGATAGATGGCACTTGCAGGCGAGCAAGATTTCGGTATCTGAGTGCTAAAGCAGCCCCAGGTCTGGTTCCTATCAAGAGTACATTTTGTCACACAGAGATTGAAACAGCATGGACGCCACACACAGAAATGGGAAGGAGAATTCGACATAGAATTCATTTTGGCCGTGAGGGAAGGTGGTTTCAGCTGTCTCAGTTCACAGGAGAGCCGGGGGATGCTCATTTCCTGGGGATTGCCCACTCCTACGTTTTACCTTTGATTCTGGGGAGCAGTGAAATTGCAATGAAATCAGGAAAAAAATCAGCAAAACCCCAAAACATCAATACCCCCTGCCCTTGCAAGCTGAGCTAAAGGAATTGATTTGAATGAAAGGGGATTAGCAGGGTCAGGGACTCACCTCAGCTTCTCAAGTCTCCCTGGAGTCCATGAATTAAGAATAAATGTCCTTATTTGGGCACTGAACTTCCCTATTTCAAAGTAGTAATTTCCTTAAATAAGTGCATGTTAAGGACACAACCAGTGTCTGCTCGGTGCACAAATGTCCGAGGGGTGCATTCCAGCGTGCTGGACCTGTCTGAAGTCCCAATGAACCAGAACTTCTGGGATGAGCATCTGTCTCACCAGGGAAATTCCTGGTTTTCTCCATGTATTAAAAAAAAGCTGATAGACCTCAGGGGAGAGCTGACTTTTTGGGGATGACTGGTGCCAAAACTATGAATCTTCTTTGAGATCTCCCAAGAAATGAATTTCCCAGGGATGTGGTGGAGTCCCCAACCCTGGAGGTGTCCAAGGAAGGTGGCACTCAGTGCTCTGGTCTGGTGACAAGGTGGGGATCGGGCACAGCTTGGACTCGATGGCCTGGGAGATCTTTTCCAATGGAAATGATCCCATGATTCCAAGGAGTCCCTGGAAAGCCCCATCCCAACAGCAGGATATTAACCCTTCTTCCCTAGGAAAAGTCAGAAATGGACATGGGTAGGATGGAAGTGCATCCATGCTGCCTTGGATGGATCCTGCAGCTCTCACATCCCTAAATCACCTTCCTGGCCCGTGGTTTCCTCTCATTCCTGCTCATTCCTCCGTGGATCTCGGGTATGGAGTGGCGTGTCCTCCTCGTGCCAAGGAGCCTTTGGAGGAATTCCCAGGGAGCTCCTGACTTTTGTGAGGAGACTTTGGGCACGTGGGAGAACAAGGAGCTGGAGCAAGGATCTGCTGGGTCAGGAGACGAGGACTGAGGCACGCAGTGCTGATCTGTTGGCAGGGTTCTCCTGCCCAGTCTTCTCCTGGGAACAGGAGATTTCCTGGAGCAGTAACTGACTCCTCTCTCTTCGCTTGGAATGCCAGAACCAGGTCAGTGTTCCCTCCACTGTGATTCCCAAAAAGGCTCTGTCTCATCAGTGACACAAAAACTTCCTCCATGAACAGGATGGGAAATAGTTCACTAAGAAACAACGCTTGATTTGACAAAATATTGAGATCAAGGATGTTAAGCGGTGCTGTTAAGGACAAAATTGGCCAGGATTTGCCCACCTTCTCCTAATTAATGAGGGATGCTTCAAGGTGTGTCACCCTCTGGACATCTCCTTCTTTTCTTCTCAGAAAAGTCACCTTAAGCCCTTTTGGGTTGTATAAATTTCATTTCCCAGTTGTTCTCATGGCTGCTCTGGGTCTGAGGCTTTCCTGCCTTTGGTTTGGAAGCAGCTGTTGCTAAGGGACATCCAGAAGGCCAATGGGATGGTTTCAGACAGACAGGGATTACAGGCAGAGTCAGCCTGTGTTGTGCTTGTGATGGGAAAAAAAAGTAAAATGAATCAAAAGTAAATAAAAAATGAAAGGCCAGGAGCTGCAGGGCTGATTTTGAGAAGAATATATTTAATTTCTCCTCCTGCCATGCACTTCCTAGACAACCTCAAGCCATTTCCTGGGCATCTGCCACCACTCCCTCACCTTGGAGCGGTGGTCAGAGGGCGAAGAGGGCTGAAGAGTAAAACCCAAGTGCCATGCAGAGCTTCTGCAACCCCAGTGGATTTGGGGGGACCCAACGGGGTTTCACCCATTTTGGGGCACCCAAAGGGAATTTTTTCCAGACCTCAGCCTGTGCCTAGGGCTGGATAACAGCAGGCATTTCACGGGCCTTGCAGGATCGCGGCTCGCCTGTGAACACTGGCCAAGTGAAAAAGGGCCAATAATGCCTTTTTGGCTTTTTTTCTTTTTTTGATTGGCTTAAGTCAGTATTTTTAGCATTTCTATTTAACCATAAGCTCAGAAATCAGAGCAGGTAATCACAAATTTCAGCGTCGAGTAAATTATTGCAGCCCTGCTATAAACCCGCGGGGATTTGGGGAACAAAGTCATGAGGAATTCCGTGCCAGAGCCGGAACACGGAGCCCTGGGCTTGACTCTGAGGAAAGAGCAAGCTGGGCATTGCTTTAAAAAGCCAGCAACTAGCATGGAACAAATTAAAAAGGGAAGCAACAAACTCCTCTGGGATTCCATAATCACTTAAACATTCCTCTGGGACATCTGAAGCGGGGAGGGAAAGGGAAGGGGGTGGTGAAAAAGTGTTTCTAACTTACGAGGAATGTTAGCAATAAAAAGGGACCCGTGTGGGTGTGCCACAGCCCGAGTTAGTCACAGAGCAGATGTGCAGCCTCGACTTTTCCCCCCTTGTCTTCCCTCCTGCTTCCTTCCTCCCTCTCCTTCCTCTGCCTCGCTTCCTCAGCAGCTCCACCTGCGGATGGAAGGAGCAGGGAGGGAGCTGCAGAGTGTTTGGTGTCCTAGGTCAGGGGAGGCAACAATTGCCCCAGAAATCAGTTTGGGACGGGGCTGGAGTGGAGCTGGGGAGGGAAATCCAAAAATAAACCATCTGTGAGTTTTATTTCGCTCTCTGCTGGCTGCAGGGAGCTCACAATGGGGTGCAAATAATGAATCTTGGGGGGGTTGCCTCTTTCTCTCCCCTCTCCAGCACCATGAGGGGCTCATACCCACAGGATTCACAGGATCATCCCTTTCCTCTCTTTGAAGCCGTAGGAGGAGCCACTGGGGGATGCCAAGGGACTCTGGGGTCAAGAGGAATTATCTAATTTGGCCTAGACCAATTTTTATCTGATTCTTTAGAATGAAAATTGCTTTTTCTCCACCCGAGGAGGCAGGCCATCTGCCGAAAGGCCTCAAAAATTCCACTGGGCTCCAAGGAACCCCAATCCCTCTTGCCTGTGAGCTTTTAACGTCCCCTTGGCTTGCACCCCTGTGTGTGTGTCAGGAATGCCAAGTTTGGGTTTATTAAAAGAAGAAAAAGGGAAGAAATAAAAATCCCCCAAGTGCCCAAAGCCCGAGTGTGACATAAGGAGCCTCGAGGCAACTTTCATCATGTTTTTCATGTGGTTTCCTTCATCTCCCTGGCCTGGCTGCCGCAGCACATTGGATTTCGATGATGTTTTTACCAGATCAATGTGAGGATGCTCCTCCCACCCCCAGCAGCTCCCCGACCCCTCGGCTGCACCTAACAGGAGCAAAACCTCCCGATTCATCCTTTAAATGCACGGCTCTGGAGCACGGTGTCCTTCTGTCCTCGCACTAACTCCAGGAAAACAAAAGCATTTGGCCTCCTTACTCATCTCTGGAGGGACTGGAGGTAGTTTGATCCCTAAAAGAATCCCAAGCCTTCAGAAGCATAAAATCCCAATTCCAGCCTCAAAATTTGAATGTCCATCCCAAAGGGAAAAATAGGAAAAGCCTCCTCATGCTGGAACAATGTTGACGATTGCCAGGTCAGGATTTTTGCCTAAAAAATAAACACAGCAGAGCTATCTTCCCCAGCATTCCCTTGCTCCTGCATTCCAGATCCCTGTGTTCATCCTGGATCCCTGTGTTCATCCCGGATCCCTGTGTGCATCCCGGATCCCTGTGTGCATCCCAGATCCCTGTGTGCATCCCAGATTCCTGTGTGCATCACAGATCCCTGTGTTCATCCCGGATTCCTGTGTGCATCCCAGATCCCTGTGTGCATCCCAGATCCCTGTGTTCATCCCAGATCCCTGTGTGCATCCCAGATCCCTGTGTGCATCCCGGATCCCTGTGTGCATCCCGGATCCCTGTGTGCATCCCAGATCCCTGTGTGCATCCCAGATCCCTGCGTGCATCCCTGCCTGCATCCCAGATCCCTGCAGCAGTCCCAAGCTCTCCCTGCAGAGCTGCCTGTGGGCTCACAGATTATCTTTCCTTGTCCCCCCATTAAGGAGCAGTGACTCATTTGCAAACCGTTCCCGCTGAATCCCAGTTTTCTGTTGGATGGGAAGGAAAGCAGGAGCAGGAGCTGGAACCTCGCAGATAGACTGTGCTTAGCCCTGGGCTGGCTTAAATCTCTTACGATGTTCCTAAAGTGTGGAGCAGCAGGTTCTGAACCCCTCCTGTGGAACAGGAATGCCTGGGGCTGCTCCTTCAGGGAAGCCAGGCAGTCGGGAAGGAGTTTTGGAACAGTACCTGGATTTTGCAGATGGGAAAAGCGTTCCAGCCACGGGGAAGCGGGGAGTGAAAGGAAAACAACCTGAAACCAGAACCAGGGTCTGCCCAGGGATGATTCAGGGGAGCACCGGGAAGGAAATCACACCTTGGAGGAGTTAATTGAGGCCCAAGGGACGATCCTTTGCCATTAAATCCCAGGATGTCAAGTGGGAGGGAGCTGTGCTGGCCAGACCTGCGGCAGAGCTCGCCCGTGGCAAGGGATCCTTCAGGTCATCTCCAGAGGCTGGTGGATTCCAAATCCAAGATTTCATTTCCAGTGGGCTCTCCATGACCTGATGGAGCTGGGGTGAAGCAAAGCTCTGTTGGTACAGAAAGCAAAGGGAGCCTCTTCCCACAGTGATTTCTTTCCAAGGCTGCACCAACACGGAAATGGGTGGGTCTGGCCAGACTGCAAGACGTGGGCAGAGATTTTTGCCAGGTTTTCAAAGGTTTTTCAAAGCTTTGAGTGTCCCCAGCTTGGTAATGAAGCCTCGGAGGAGATATTCCAGATTCGGGTGCGTAGGAGCAACCTTTCCCATTAGGATCAGACAGTCCCGGTGTGCACTGCCCCGTGCTTTTGAACTGAGAGACCATTGCTCCAATGTGAGCATGGACAGCAGGAATTTGGGATACTGAGGTCTGATCTGGGCAGTTCTGCTCAGTACTGGACAGCTGTGGCTATGGGAGATCTCCAGGACAGGTGTTGGTCCTGCTCGGAGCCCGGCTGTGCTTGGTGAAATCGGTGACTTGGCTGAAGCTTAGAGCAGCTGACTTCACCTAAGCTGACATTTCACCCAAGGTCTGCCCATCCCAGCTTGTCCTGCAGCCACAAAGCTTTCCCTCCATCCTTTTCAAGGTGAGCAGAGCCGGATGAGCTGGTGAGCAGAGATCTTTTCATTGTTTTCTAGGTGGGGATTGGTAGATTTGGGGTCACCCATTTCTCTTTGTCCCAAGGGTGCCTGAGCTGACCTTCTAGCTCATCTCCCTCCTGGTGATCTGCTGTTCACCCCCTGGTTTTCTCCTTCCAGCTGCCACCTTGGCTCACCGTCTGCAGTCACCAAGTGAGGAAATTGCGCTGCCAGCTTGCAGGAAAATTCCAGCTCTCTTTGGTTGGGAGGAAATCTTTGCTCATAATCACAAGAAAAGACACACAGAGGGATGCTGAAACCCCAAGGAAAGCTCTGGAACTCCAGGAACTCTGCCAGTAGAAGGTGTTGATTAAAGGGCTGGGGCCCCCCTGCCCTGGAGCCAGGCTGGGAGAGCTGGGGGTGTTCACCTGGAGAAGGGAAGGCTCCAGGGAGACCTCAGAGCCTCTCCAGAGCCTAAAGAGGCTCCAGGAGAGCTGCAGAGGGACTGAGGACAAGGCATGGAGGGACAGGACACAGGGAATGGCTTCCCAGTGCCAGAGGGCAGGGCTGGATGGGATATTGGGAAGGAATTGTTCCCTGGGAGGGTGGCAGGCCCTGGCACAGGGTGCCCAGAGCAGCTATGGCTGCCCCTGGATCCCTGGCAGTGCCCAAGGCCAGGCTGGACATTGGGGCTTGGAGTAACTTGGGATAGTGGAAGGTGTCCCTGCCATGGCGGGGCTGGGACTGGATGGTTTTTAAGTTGCTTCCAACCCAAACCACTTTATTCTACTCTATTTCAAGACAATACAAGGAGGCAAACGAGGAGAGCACAACCGCAGCCACGACCACTCGGAGCCTGCCTTGGGCTGAGACAAAAGTGTTGGAATTTCCAGGCGTGTCCGTCCCATGCAGAGGCAATCACCTGCAGTAAATAAAGCAGGGCTGTTGCTGTTTCAAGCAGAGAGCAGGTTATGATGGATGAGGCGTCAGCTGTCGCTGCAGCCTCGGCCCAAGTGTTGGAAATGCCATCATGGAAGCGCTCGTAAAAGCGCGGCGGGGCTGGAAAACTCTGCCTGCTGTTGCTATCTGCCTTCTTTCTGCAAGCTGGACCTGCTCCACTATAAAACACACAAAGAAATGCCTTGGTGAGTTAATGGTAAGGCAGGATTTCGGTAAACACAGAGATCTTAACACGGCAGAGCTGGCTGTGCAGGGTCCCCGTTGGCTGCGCTGCTCACAGGAGCTGAAGCGGTGGATAAACCATAAACTCCAGGTGCAGAGCTGAGGCAGAAAAGGCCCTGAAAATGCTGGTGTGAGGCAGAGGAACCAGTGGGATGAACAAATCCTTGTGCTCTGCTCCCTGGGGGAGGTTTCGGCAGCCCAGCTCCACCCTGCCCTCCCAGTGCTGTGAGCAAGTGCGCAGTGCCTGGGTCTCCTTGTCCTGAGTGCTCCTGAGCCTGTGCTCTGCACGCTGTCTGGGAACATCACAGCAGAGCTATTCCCAGTTCTCCTGTCTGACTGAACAAGCAAGGACTCATCTCCCAGTCCTCACCTTGCACATCTCTGCCTAAAAAACCCCAAAATCCCACTTCTGCCAGCAGCTTTTGTTGGCAAGCCAGAGGTAATGCAAAGCTCCTTTGTGATCATCAGCACGCCTTGGCTCTGGAGCTTCTGTTCTGAGTTTTGGGGGACCTCAGTGCTACCCCAGCTCTGCCAGCCAAGGCAGTGACAGTCACATTAACAGCCACAGCTTTGTGGCTCCACTCCTGGGAATAACAGAGCAAGCAGTGTGTCCTTGTGTATTTCCCAGGATGCTTTAATTCGTGCTTCTGGAGACGCCTGAAATCGCATGTTATAACCTCAGCTTTTTGAGGTTTTTGGTTTGTTCCTCTCTAAGTGCGGGTCTTACATCTTCCCTTCCAAACTGGCTGCCCCCTGCAAACCAGCAAGTGCCTTTTTACCTCCCTGGCCTTCCAAAACATGCAATTCAAACCTCTGACTAAGGCCCTCGTGGCTGAGCTCTGGGCTCCCAGTTCAAACGTGGAGCAGTGTCTATAAAAGTTTTTATATCATCTCCAGTCATATTAGAATCATATTCCCTTGACCATCCTTAGGAAAACAGCTCTTGACACACTACTGGGATGAAAGGAGGGGAACACATGGTATCAGTAAAAACGGAGTTAACAGAGCATTCCAAGCAATAACATTACACTGCACGGTGTAGCAACAAGCCAAGAAGCCGTAATTGTTGGGAGTGAGCGGAATCCAGAGGTGCCCCCAGTGTTGCACTGTGCTCCTTCCAGTGGAACAACCTCAGGCACTCAGTCCATAACAGCCAGTCCCACTGTCCATATAAAAAGGTCCATCTGGCCTGATATAAAGCCTCCCTTTTCCCCAGGGATTTGTGCCAGGGCTGCTGAGTGGGTTTGGAGGTGTCCATGAGGTCAAGCCCAGCAGGGCTGGTGCTTTCTTCCGATGGCAGATCCCTGTGGCTGGCTGAGATTCTCACCCTGGGCTCTGCTGCCACCTTCCTGGGCACGCCAGGGCCTTGTCCTGGTCAGGACCAGCCCGTGGAGCAGGAGATGCCCTTCAGGAAGGGATGCCGATCCTGGGTGAGGCTCAGGAGGGACGAAGCCAGCAGAGGGCATTCCCTGAAGGTGTTTCCTGGGACTTGACGCGGGAACCAGGAGTGTTTGACCTTCTCTCAGAAAAGCAAAGAACACCCTGAGATGGAAGGGACCCACAAGGACTGTGGAGACCAGCTCTTGCCCCTGCAAAGGACACGCCCAAGAATTCCTCCTTGTGTCCCTCTCCTGGCATGCAGCAAGGAGCAGGTGCTGCCCCTCTCCCATCACCACCTTCCCAGTCCCTCCCAGTTCCTCCCCCACCCTTTGGCCCAGCCCCAAGTGGTCACCCTGCAGAGCTCTGGCCCACCTCCATGGACAGCGGCCCCCCAGGCCCCTCTGTGAGCCCCCAGGGCTGGGATGGAGAGCCCTGTCCTGCCACAACAGGGGGAATCAGATGGTGCCCCCTTCCCTGCTCCCTTTTCCCCGCTCCTTTTCCCACTCCCCCCTTCCCCACCAGTCACAATTTCCAGAGGGGATGATCCTGCTGTGCTGGCCTGTTCTCCAGGAGGAGAAATGGGGGGCTTGTGCCTCACCCCTGCTCTCCAGGGCCAGGGAGTGCCTCAAAAACCCCCTCTTCTCCCACAGCCACGATGGATAACAGAGCTTTCGCCTCCCCTCTCACCTGCCCACATCCAACCTGCTTCCAATTTCCCCCTTTTTAAGCCTCGATGGTGTTTTATCCCACTTGGCAAAGAGCAGAGGGGTTGGGTGGTGGGTGCCTGTGGGGGAGCCAGGAATGCGGGGTCGGGATTTGCAGGGCACAACAAACCCACTTGGCAACTCCTCCATCACCCGCCTCCTGATCTGGAGCCATGGGAAACAACTTCCTGTCAATAAACAGGAACAAAAGCTTGGAAGCGTCTTCAAAGTGATGAGTTATGTCGAAAATATGTTTCGGGGCACTTTGAATGTCCCTGTAAACTGGAGGGAAGTGATTGCTCCTGACGCTTTGGCGTCGGAGGGGAGCTCAGAAATAGCCAGGTCTGTGCGAGTTCGTTTTGCCGTGGGAAAAAACACACGGAGGGAGAGGAGGAGGAGGAGGAGGGGAGGAGGGGAGGAAGGCCTAAGAGGGGAAGGGAATTTAAAAACAGCTCCAAAATCTGGGGAATGGGATGGATTTTAAAAGTCAGGTGTGAGGTGGGTTTGGTTTTGGGAGAAGGTTTTCTCTTCACACCTGGCCCTGGGAAGGACGGAAGGATTCCAGGATTCCAGGATTCCAGGATTCCAGGATTCCAGGAAGGAAGGAAGGAAGGAGCCATAGGGTTCCCATTGGCTTCCCCAAGTGGAAACACGTGCTGGAACCTCAGCCAGCCGTGCTCCTTGTTATTTTAATGAGAAATTCCATAATTAGTGGCAAAAAATAAAAAGAAGCCACGCTGCAAGTGAAAGAAAACCCCTCTCTCCCCTCTGCAGGGCGTGATGGACGCATCAAAGGGATGTGGTGCTTTTACAGTCAGATATTACTTGACAGGCTGGGATGTTCCTTAATCTGTTTGCTCGAGGGAATGAAAGAGAAACATCGAAACAACAAACAAAACAAAACAAAAGCAACCAAATAAAAACGCCAGGTTTTTTTACTTAAGGAGCCCTTGTCTCTCCACCTGCGATTCATTTGTCAGCAGTTAAACATCATTACAACATTAACAGCCAATCTCAGAGCAGAAGAGCTGGGCTTTGTACAGCCATAAACTGCAGGACATGAAACTGCACTTTATGGAGTCGGGGCCGCTCAGGAGTGACCCCTTCTAAACTTTTACAGTTCTCTGCGTTCTTCTGATTATGGTAAAGATTTATTTGAACTTTGATATATAAAGATGTATAAAAAAGGGAAGGGAAGGGAAGGGAAGGGAAGGGAAAGGAAGGGAAGGGAAGGGAAGGGAAAGGAAGGGAAGGGGCATTTTATTAAAAACATTTCATCCAGGTTCTTTAGGAGCCACAGAGAGGATGGGAAAGGTGCTGCGAGCTGAGCTGGGCGGTCAGGAAAGAGGAAAATTTCCTTCTCTTTTCCAGGATCCTCCCTGTGCTGCTGTCACACCTGGCTCGGTGCAGACGGCTTCGCTTCAGCACTCGGCCCTGGACCTGTGGAGCAGGGAAAATGTCCCAGTGCTGTGGGAGCCCTGCTTCTCCCACTAGGCAGCGATATTCCCCAAAAATGGGGGTGTTCCCTGGCTGTGAAAAATGGGATTTGACACACTCGCTCACAGAAATACACCTGCAACGGATGTCTGCACATAGATGGGGATTTGCAGAAATACAAGATAAAGGGATAGGGTGGGATGGGGTGGGGTGGGATGGGATGGGATGGGATGGGATGGGATGGGATGGGATGGGATGCAATGGAGGGCTCAGTATCTGCTCTAATCCTGTTTTAGGTGTGGCACGGTCTCAGCCTCACGATGTCCAAGGATATCCATCCGTCCCGTTGCTCCCCACGCTGTTTTTTTGGGAAACACCCTCTGAGCAGGAAGCTTGATTAGGGACAGGTACGGGAGCCATAAATCCCAGGAAGCCCCCAGAGCAGGGCTTTTTGGAGGTTGTGCACGGTGGAGGAGTGCTGATGAGACAGATTTTTCCAAGGAAACCTGCCCCTTCACAGAGTTGCTGTTTCCCGTGGGGAAGAAATGTGCTGAAAACTTGCAGTGCTCCTCTTTTTATCTCTTTTTTTCTTCTCCCTATTTTATTTTGAAGGGCTGGGGGAGACAAACCTGAAATGAAACACTTCATTTTGGTCAGTTCGACCTGATTGGGGCGATATTTCATTCTTTTGATTGGATTGGTTTCAAATCAATTCAGAATACGCTTCGGCTTCCCTCAGGGAAAGAGCAGCTCCATCTCTTTCCCTTTATTGTGGCTCTGCTCTCGGGAGGACCTCAATGCCCAGGAGGCCAAGAGCAACTTTTGGCTGAGTCCATGGGAATGGTGTTGATCCAAGGGCATGGCTGCACAGTCCGAAGAGCAGAGAGGTTGAAAAGAGCCCTGATAGTCCATAATTCCTCTCCAGAGCTACATGAAGGAGAATGAGAAAGAGAGAAACTCTCTGCAGATCCTTCTCCCAAGCCCATCCCTGCTGCCAGCCTTCAGCAAAGCACATTAGGGTAATTAATTTAATGGAAGATAGTGACCTGAAAATAAGCGTTTTCCAATCGTTTCAGCTCCTGCTCTGACTTCCAGCATTTCAAAACATCACCATCTCTGTGTCACATCAGTTCAAAGATACCTATAGAAAATATCTTTTTTTTTTTACTTAAAAGTAGTCCTGGAGCCTTATTTGGAATTTCAATTTGTCCGAGCATTCCTTCCCTCCACTTAAGGTCTGTGGCTGAGGCAGGGAAGACAAAGAAAAGCTGGAATGAGCCATCCACTGCCGATGGCTTGGTCCTGAAGAGCTCAGTGATCACTGCTGGGGGTTTTTATCCTGCTCATTGGCCAGCTCCCTCCAAATTTCTCTAGCTGCTTTCTCCACAATGGTTCTGTTTTCCTCAGTAAATTAAAGGACAGATCAGATGGAGCAGGTTGTCTTTTCCTTCTGTTCACATTTCTTTGGAAAAAACCCCAAAGTGGCGTGTTTTGAAATGGAATTACCTTGTCCTAAACGTGCTGAAACCCAATCTATTTTCAAAAGCGCCGTTCTCCTGGGGTTTTGGGTTGGTTTGTTGTTGGTTTTTTTTTTTTTTTTTTCAGTCCAAATGCTACAAGTGGTGCTGGCTAAAGCAAGATAAAATAACAAAACAGGGAGTCAGGAGGTATTACTGGGACAGACTGGGGAATGTGGCCCTGTTTTGCCCAGGATCCCTGGCCACTTCTGCAGCTCCTGCAAGGTTCAGTGCAATTACGGAGTGGAAAAGATGATTTTCCTGCAGGAGGATCCCTGATATTCTCTCTGTGTGCATTCACAGAGCTTCTGTGCTGCTGGCGTGGGTGGCACAGAGGGAATTGGAGATGTGAACCTCCCCTGGATTTTTGCTTTGTGAATTTTCCTGGGAGAAATGCAGGAATTGCTGTCCTGCAGCACGTAAGAGGTGTCCTGTCCACACTTATGGACTTCGCAGTAAACCCCCCCAAAGGCACAGCACACCTGGTTTCGGCATTTGCTCGTGTCTGAACCTTGGCAAATGCTCCTGCAAACCTGCTCCAAGTGCAGAGGAACCTCTGTGAGGGAAGATTTATTGCTCTGGACCCGAACCAGGCATAATTTCATCATTTTGGAGCCCCATACTCCTGGCTGGGTGAGCTGTGAGGTTCTGATGTTCAACCCACAGGCTCGAAGGGACCTCCAGGTGTCATCTGCTCTGCCTTCCCCACCCCATGTCTCAGGTATGGTTTCTCCAGAGGTTTCTCCTCAGGCTGGAGTCCCCCTCCTTCATTCTGAGACTCTTTGAGAGCCTTTCCTCTCTTTCTTTAATGTTCTTACCAGTCATGCAACAAATAAGTCCTAAAATCCGGAGGTTTTCACATGTTTACTGTAAGCTGGATGGGAGCCTCGATGGCTCTGATGCATTAAAAAGACCAGGGGAAACCAGGAACAACAAGATCTGTTGCCATAACAGAGGATGATCCAATATCTTTGGACCTAAAAATAGTTCCTGCCTGTTAACCTCTCTGTGGTGTCTGCTCCAGGATTGCTGCTATTTGTTTTTGAAGCATCATCAAGGGAAAGGAAAGGAAAGAGGAAAGGAAAGAGGAAAGGAAAGAGGAAAGGAAAGAGGAAAGGAAAGAGGAAAGGAAAGGAAAGGAAAGGAAAGGAAAGGAAAGGAAAGGAAAGGAAAGGAAAGGAAAGGAAAGGAAAGGAAAGGGAAAGGAAAGGAAAGGGAAAGGAAAGGGAAAGGAAAGGGAAAGGAAAGGAAAGGAAAGGAAAGGAAAGGAAAGGAAAGGAAAGGAAAGGAAAGGAAAGGAAAGGAAAGGAAAGGAAAGGAAAGGAAAGGAAAGGAAAGGAAAGGAAAGGAAAGGAAAGGAAAGGAAAGGAAAGGAAAGGAAAGGAAAGGAAAGGAAAGGAAAGGAAAGGAAAGGAAAGGAAAGGAAAGGAAAGGAAAGGAAAGGAAAGGAAAGGAAAGGAAAGGAAAGGAAAGGAAAGGAAAGGAAAGGAAAGGAAGAAGGATTCATTCATGCTATGGGGAGCGGAGTTTTGCTCTGAATGCCAGCTGGAGCAGGGAGCACTCCTGGCAGTTCCAGGAGCTGGAATGAGGAGGAGTGGAAGGATGGGTTTGGAGTTAAATATCTGGGATGAGGTCTGGCTCTGCCCTTGGCTTTGCCCCATGCTCCTCCTCACATGGCTCTGGACTGATCCTTTCTGTTCCTGGTTCCTTCTGGGCTCTTCCTCCCTTAAATGTTTGAGGGAAAAGACCATTCCCAAAGTACTCTTCCAAAAGGTGGTGTTATCCCAGTCTTGCTGCTCTTGGAAGCAAAAAGTCCAAAGGAACGCTTTTTAAGACCTCTGACCCCACAGCCTGTCTGGCCTCATGCCCTATGCAACAGCCACCACCAGCCTTTCTCAGCAGCTGGGAGACAGCTGGGATTTCCCTCCTGGGATTTCCCAGTAAAACTGAGGACAGACCCCAAGCTGTCGCACGGTGTCCCTGTCCTCCAGCTGGAATTTGTTTTCCCTTTTTCCGACAAAAGACACCAAGTTGTGAAGGAAGGGGAGAGCTTGATGGATGAAAGGCCTCCCCAGGCCTTCCCGATTTTGGAAAAGGGCTACCTACTTCTGAGCCTCTCCAGGGATGTTCTGCTGAGGGTTTGCCTTGCCAGAGATCCTATCCCATGAATCGGCTGCCAAGGCCTGGACGGCTTCCACTCCTCCCCTGGGCAGCAGGATGCTAATTGCCCTCTCCTAATGATGTCCACAGGCCGTGGAGCTCATGAGGAGCTGCTCTGGAAGAAGCCACGGCTCCATCCCTTTATTTTAACATGAAGCTCAGGAGATCTGTGTGTTTTAAACAGCCCGAACCAGAGCACACAGAGCAGGGCTGGGGTCTCTGCCCACTTCTTTTGGATATATCTGCTAAACATCTCATCAGTTCCTGTTCCTGAAGTTCATACCACAGCACAGCCAACCCAAAAGCATGGAAAGTACAATTTATTTGGAGAGTAAAAAGGGCCTCTGGATCTGCAACTGCTATAAACTCACAGGAGACATTTTTTTTAACAATAAGTGGGAAAGTCTCATTAATTTTGCCTGCCAGTTTCTGAGCTTTTGGGGTATTCCAGCATCTGCCTCTGTGAAGATTAGAAACCCTGTTTCTGTGAAGGCTGGGATCCTTTCCCAGCCATAAAAGACAGAGGTTATTTTTAGTGGAGGGCTGAACTTAGCAGGGTCACGAGAAAATGGGAGATAGACGGGAAATCTCGGTTGAGCGGTTGTTATGGGAAAACACTGGGAGATGAACCTGCACTTATTCCCTAGCTCTGCCTGGTCTCCACAGCTTTCCATGGCATGGATTTGGTGTCTGTGGGGAGCTGGGGGGTATTTACCTTGTCCTTGGACTTGCCCACTGGGAGAAGGGATCATCAAAAAGGTCAAGGAATCACGAACCACTGCTGCTCTGTCCCCAACTTGTCCTTGGAAAGGACTCCCAGACTTCTCCAGTCTGCTTCCAAGAGGAAGCTGATGGGTGCTAAACAGATCTATGGAAGAAAAGAGCACTCCAAACACTCTGATATTGCTGCCTCTGCTCATCCACCATGTTTTCAGCATTTTAAACAGGAGCAGTCCTATTACAGCTGAAAATTCTGCTTTTTCCTCGGGAAGAAAGCTTTGATTTCACTCAAATTAAAATCCCTATGGAATTCTCGCTCTGTCAAGTTAAGAGGAGATGATAAATTTCGAATGGCAGAGTTGGAGATCAAACAGGGCAACTCCTGGTTCCCTTCACTTGAGAAAGACCTTGAAGGTTGTTCCTGGCACAGCAGACTCTTGGGCATGTGTGAGTGGTCATTGTCACACCCCGAAGGGCCAGGAGGTCACCTGAGGGACACAGTCTGACCACAGCTGCTGAGCTTGGGAGAACCACATCCCCCCTTCCACTCAGGTGGGCTTGCAGGCCCTGGCAGAGGTTACAGCACATCCACAACATTCCGAGCTTCGGCTCTGGGGTGAGAGTTTCTAAAAGCCACGAGCTCTGCCAGGAAACAGCTGCCTTGATTCTCTCTCTGTTTTTTAAGCTCTTTTCCCAGGCATCTCCTCTCGACAGCTGTGCCAACGGGAATCTGCCCTTGGACTACTGTTAGCACCGAGTGTATCCCAGCATGGATGGGAACTGGGATGGTTTGAGTTTCCTTCGACGAAAACGAAGCTGGTGCCGTTGGCTAACGTTGACCATGCTCAAGTGGAATCTCCCAGTTTGGAGGCACAGGCAACACCTCCACTGAGCAATGGAGCGTGGTCTGCATGCCCTGGAGCTGGAAATTCCAGGCAGGCGCTGCCTGGAATATATCCCAGGGAAACGGAGGCATGTCTAATTTGAGTGTTCATCAACCACTCCATGACTGCCCCGGTGGCTGGAGTCTGTGCTGGCTGTGGCTTCTCTTGTTGGAGCTCTATTGTGTGGAACCACCTCCGCATCCTGCCGGGAGCGGTGTCAACGCGGCTGGGAGAGCCTGGCTGCCACCTCTGCCCTTGCTGGGAGCCCCACGGGGCTCTTGCACAACCAGCTGGTCAGCAGAAATCTCTGCCACCACAACACAGACAAACCACATCCATGTCTGTCCATGGCTCCCTCCAGAACTCCTGGATTCCACTTCCAAACTAAAACAAAAAATCCAGTTGGGGTTGTTCAGTGACACCAGTAAAGCCTCCATGTGTCAGTGAGTGGGAATGAGTCCTGCAGGACCAGACAGGGACATTGGGAATGCTCCATGATAGAGGCAAGGACCCCATTGCTTCACAGGCTTTTCCCACTTCTCTTCAAAGCCAAGTTGGGGTCCGATGTATCCGATGCTGTGGCATGGGATAATGTCTGCTTGGGAAAGCTGGGCGATTGTTGGCTGAAGAAAAGAAAAATATCTTTCAGATATTTTATAATCCAAAAAACGTGGTCTCCGATGAGCTTTTTCCAAGCACATTAGTGCTACAGCCATTAATAATCATAGAGCTCAAAGAAGGAAAAAAAAAAATCAGCTGGAAGAGAGTTGAAAGGGAAACCTATTAAAATAAAAAAAGCAATTTCCCAAAAATATATACAGCTTCATTTCCAATTTTTTTTTCCTAGGGTTTTTTGGGTTTTCTTTCCTTTTTTTTTTTTTTTTTTTTGAGTTATTTTTCGCTGTAACGAAAACTTTCAGTGACCTAATAGTCCTTTTAAAAGACAGCTGCAGGGAATAAAACGGGGCTGTTTTGTTCCTCTTGCATTGTTCCTAACAGCAGGACCCATTCCTCCTTGTCCTGATTGAATGCTTCCCAGAGTGTCTAGACATGTCACCACCACTGCTGAGGAGCCAGGAGATACCAGGGCTCATCCCAGGAGCTGGAAAGGCCCCTTATCTGTCCTCCTCCCTGTGGAGAGTCTCTCCAAACCCAAGACTCGGGTGAAACCCCAGATTATGAGATTCCTAAAAATATCTTCGGCGTCGTTCATTTTTAGGTGGCGCCGGGGTCATATTTTCCATGTTTTCGGCAGCGGGAAGCTGAGGTTTCTGCAGGAGCGGGGATTTAGAGGGCAGCACCCAGCTGCCTGTGCCTGGTGACCTCGGAGCAGAAGGTCACAGGGTGAGCTGTCCCATCCCTCCCAGCCTCTCACTTTCCTGCAGCCTGGGACAGCTTTCCCTGACTTCCAGGGAGGCTCCATGCGCACGTACCTGGCCCCACTCTCCAAATATTCCCAATATTTACCCTTTATGGGATGTTTCACCCCAGTTTCTGCCTCTCTGTCCGGCTCTCACCTCGCAGCCGCTCCTTGGCATGGCAATTCCTTGGCCTCAGGCCGTCTCCGGCCGGGATGAAGTGCTGGTCCAGTCCCTTCCTTCCTGCCAAAGGTTGTTAGCACATCCATCCCACAGCTCATAGCTCATCTCCAGTCACGCCCTTGGATCCCAGAAATCCCATGTGCTGAGGACAGGAAGGCTCTTGCCGGCAATCCCGAGAGCACTTGGAGCAACAGGAGTGCTTCCCAAGTAAAAAATAGCAGGGATAATAATAGCCCTTATCCCTGCATCCCCCCTCTGAAGCAGCCGGGCTTGGCCAGAGCCTGTCAGCTGTCAATTACAATCTGTTTCTGTCCCGCACTGAGGGATATGGCCGGGATTCCTGGGGTCGGGCTGCTAGCATGACTCATTCCCAGCTGATTGCTCCGTGGCTTCAGCCAGGTGCTCCTGGGACTTGGTGTCCTCATCTGGTTTCCATGAGGAATCGAAGCTTCAGGGCAGGAGGGAGAAAGGGAAGGGTGGAGAGCAGCACATCCCTCAGAGTTCTCTGCCCAGGAATTGGCCTGCGTGAGGGCTCAGAGGGTGTTCCAGAGGTAAGGATGGGAAAGGCAGGGATCAAAGTCCTCAGTGTGGGTTTCTGTTGGGCTGAGGGAAAGATGGAGTCACCAAAGCCTCAGGGACCCATCTCAAGGATCCACACGATTTCTCGAAGGATCTCTTGAGGGATTTCTTGTGGACCCAAGAGCCAGAGGAAAGATGAGATGGAGGAATGACATCCATGGCAGGATCTGGGCGATGAGGTTGGCTCTAGAGCTGCAGGATTCACCGTGGGAAGGCACAGACAGGGCTCAGAGCTCTTCCCTTCCTCAGGAAGCACAGGACTGACCAGTAGGGCCTTTTTCAGCCCTGAGGGTGATCCCTGAGGAATGTCCAGGAGCAATAACCTGCACCAGGGTCTGTGAGGCCACTGCATGTCCATGTTCACCACGTCCACCTTCCAGAGGCATCACTAACATCCATGGGCTCATCTCCGGTGCAGAAATGTTGCCTCCTGCTGCCTGTGGTCATCTGGACCTGGAAGAGCAGATCCATGAGTATAAAAAGGGAGAGAAAGCTTCCTTTAGCATATGAGGGGTGAGAGCAACTCTGGGTGGGAGCTCCAGCCCAGGACCCTCCTTCTGGGGGACCAAAGGGGTGAGGAGGGATGTTCTTTCCTTTCCAAGCATGATGGCCCTGGGATCCCAGTCCCAATGGTGTCCACCAAGCTGTGTTTTCCCACACAACCTGGAGCAGAGGGCTTGGAAATGCGGCCCAGGGCAGCTGGGCTCCAACAGCATCACCAAACCAGAAGTGTTCCCAAACCCTGCGGTTATTCCCAGCTCATGGACAGCCATACAGCTCTTCCAAGGAATGAGTCCTGGATAATCCCACAGGTGGTGGGGGCAGAGAGGCACCACCATTGCACAGGGGATGGAAAATGGGGAAACCTTCCCTGGCACCCCTTCAAACCCAGATCTTCTCATTTTTAGATGCTGCAGGTGACAAACACCAGCTGAGCAAGGAGGGGAGGGGAAGGGAGGGGAAGCACGATCCCCAAAAAGGAATGGTGCTGGTGTTGGTGTGCAGAAGGCAAAGCTGAAGGTGAACTGAGAGCGCGGTGCAGAGCTCGGGGCAGGCAGGGGAATGAAATGTGGTCCTAATTACTTGCTAACTATCCCACATTTCACAAGTCATTTTAATGGCCCAGATGGATTCCTTTCAAGCTCGGAGCCAGGGCTGGAGCGATAGGGATAAAGTTCTCTCGCAGGGGGACATGTGGTGCCAGAAAGCCCTCTCTGAGAGGAATACTGTTATCTGAAATGACATTAATACATCCTGCTATTCCCTCGCGCCGGATCGTGTGCCGGGAAGGGACGGTGCTGTTAAAACGTCGGCATTCAGGCAGCATCTCGGCACAGTAGCTGGTGCTGACGGGTCAGGCAGGCAGCCCTGGGAGTAATCCTTAGTGCCCTGGGCAAACCCAGACCCTTCCCGGGAGCTGGATGTTCCATCGGTGCTCCATCCACCTGTGCTGTGCTTCCAGGTGAACTGGAGAAGGGATAGGTGGCACTGGGTGCTGGTTTGGTCCAGGGGTGCTTTTCCTCTGCTGTAATTCCTCTGTACCCAGAAAAAACGCTGCTCCGTGGATAATGGCAGCTCTCACAGGAGATCATTGCTGCTTTTCCATAGCTTCTGGACACCTCACAGCAATTGGAAACAAGCTCTGGAAAGCTCAATAAGAGACAGCTGCTGAAACTCGCCATGTGCCTTTAAAAAACTGAATATTTTTCCTTCCCCGTGGGTTTTATTGGACTTTAAGTGGGGAGTTGTTAAACCGTGTGGATGTTCTCCCATCTTCACCTGCCTAATGAGTGTCTCTGCTCTGATCTTGTGGCTTGACTGCTGAGGAAATAAATCGGAAAGGGGAAAGGAAACCTCAGCTTCAGGTTTTCCTAATTATGGAAAAAAAGCTAAACAAATCCCTTGTTTATCATGCACAGCACTGGTGTATGGGGAAGCAGGTAAAGGTGCGGTGGCCTCTACTGCTCAGTTACCTGGCCTGCTCTGCAGAAAAACTTGGGATTTGGAGCTATTTTCCAAGCAGGACACCAAATTTTTTAGCCCCTGTCACTGCCTGAGTTTCTCACAAGTGAATTCACTCCTGGTGCAACCCTGGGGCTGCAGCAGAGAAGGATTTGGCCCCCGGAAGGCTCCAGGCCAGATGTTGCTGTTCCAATGGCAAAATCAGGAGAACAAGCCGGGTTCCCCGCTGGAAGCTCGTTCCATAAAGCGGACGGCTCTGTTCTCTGTTCTGATGTGAGCACATGACACACTGCCAGTGCAGATGAGCTCATATCCCTCTCCCCACTCCCCTCTCCCGCTTTTCCACTCCATCTCCTCGGCCTGGCTCAGCTCGTGCCTCCTGGTGCCGTTGGATGAGCTCATGGATGTCAGGAGTGAGCTGTGCTGACACCCCTGCCTGGGCAGCACAGCCCAGCACGTGCTGAATCCACTCCTTCCCGAGCAGCAGCTTCTAACACGTCACGTTTAAAGCTTTACACTGAATTTCCAAGCCTAAAAGGAGCTGTGGAAGGAGAAGCACCAACTCTTTCTCCATCACGGGACGCTTTGGATGGGAAGTGACCTTTAAAGTTCATGAAGCCACGAGTGGTGTCATGAACCACGAGCCTTCAATCACGTGTTTTAATGCCTCATTTTCCTTGCTCATAAGTGGGAGATAGCAGCATATTTTCAGTCCCAACCTGCCTGAACACTGGGAGCTTTAAAGCAGGGCATGTGTCGCTGTTCCAAGCATGCTGCTCCACGCTGGGCCTTGGCCGGGCTCATTTCCACCTGCTGCTCACTGCAACAGTTATCAGGGATAAATTTGGGTTGTGTTGGGATCCAGCTGACAGGGAACTCGTCTGGGCCCCGCTGAGGGAGTTTGTTGTTTCATTTGGGTCTCCTCATCCATTCCTGAGATCTGGTTGTCGACACTCAGTAGAGGAAAGGAGGCAGCTCTTGGCTAGGGAGCAGCACCTTAATTTGGGAGTGGAAACCCACTTAATTTTGGGGAACGTTACCCTGGCTCTCCTCAGGGACACAAGTTTCTATTAAATGACAGTCCATCCTGCACTGCATCATCTCCGTTAAACCCCACAGCTGTGCCAAAGTGCTCCCCTCTTCCCAAATCCCATGGCAGCAGCTTTTCCACCCAGGGCAGCAACATTTATTGCAGCCAAGGAGAAGCACCACGTATCTGGCACGCTTCCCAGGGAGCTCCTGTCCCACCCTGGAGATATGTGTCTCCCACCACCTTTCAGAGCTTCAGGCCAAGGCTGTCTCCTTTGCTCACGAGCTTCATCAAGGAGGCAGCAGAATCAGAAAGCTCTCCCGGTGGCCAAGTAGGGACTCCCAAGTGGAAAACTGTAAAATGGCGTGTTCCTTGCCAGACGTGCTGACAGAATGCATGATGATACTGAATCAAACTTCCCCTCAGGACTCTGCCTAGCAGAGGGATCACTTCTGGGGAGAAATAATACCAGTTCGAGGAATGTCCCAGTGAGACAAAACGGATTCTTGTCCAGCTTGGAGCCAAAGTCAGGTGGACGAGTTTGAGTCAGATTTCTCTGCCCAAGATTTCAGTTTTGGAAATCTACTCTCCTATTCCAGACCAAGGAGAGGAAAGCTCTGGGATTCATTTGCCAGAGATTTCTTGCAAAACTACTGAGGAACTTGCCGTGCAGCAAACCAGATGTCCCTGCAGAACTCATGCGTGTGAGGGGTTCCCAAGCCAAATTAAATTGAGATGTTCTCCAAAAGCCCAACCAAAGTGATGGAAAAGGTACCACAAGATGCAACTCAACAGAGTGTGCAGCTTCCAGGCTGATTGCTCCTGCCCAAGCCCAGGGGCTCTTTGCTGAGGGTTCATAAATGCTAATCGGTGAAAAGATTTAAAGATTAACGTCAGATTCGTGGATTTATGGGAGGCTGTGATAGAAATGATGTCTGGGCCTCAGAGAAGACTGAGCAGGAAACAGCCTTCCAACCTCTGATGCTGTTTTCGAGAACAAAGAAGTAAACAACAGCAGCAAGCCTTCGCTCAGATCAAACAGGAAATTGCTCACGCCGTAGCCCTTGGCCCAGTCAGGACAGGACCAGAGGTGAAGAACGTGCTCTCCTCTGCAGCCGGGAACAATGGTCTGTCCTGGAGCCTCTGGCAGAAGGTGCCTGGTGAGACTCGGGGCCGACCACTGGGATTCTGGAGCCGAAGCTACAGAGGGTCTGAAGCCAACTACACTCCCACAGAGAAGGAAATCCTGGCAGCTTATGAAGGAGTCCAGGCTGCCTCAGAAGTAATCGGCACAGAGGCACAACTCCTCCTGGCACCCCGACTACCGGTGCTGGGGTGGATGTTCAGAGGAAAGGTTCCCTCCACGCATCACGCCACCGACGCTACTTGGAGCAAATGGATTGCCCTCATCACACAGAAATGATGTCTGGGCCTCAGAGAAGACTGAGCAGGAAACAGCCTTCCAACCTCTGATGCTGTTTTCGAGAACAAAGAAGTAAACAACAGCGAAAAAAATCCTGTTCTGATGTGGTGTCAGTGTCAAGTTGAATTAAAATTTGACCCAAAGCACCAGCTGAAAGCTGCAGGGGAGAAAAAAAGCCTCTTTCAGATCAATTCTCTTGCTTTACCTAATTTTTTTTAGCATCGTCTCCAGTAAAGATACAATTATCTCACATTCTAAAGAAACTGGGAAGAATTCTTTTTGAAATTAAGAATGGAACAGCTCAGCAATTTGGAAGCATTAAATGCCAGGTATCCAGAACCCCTCTTTAAAAAGCCTTCATGGGAAACAGTTGCATTTTCAGCAAATCTGTTAAGAACAGGCAACCAGTGCTTCCTGGAGGAGAAAAAAAAGTGTTCCTTCAACGTTTCTCAATCCAGCCTCAGCTCCACCCTCACAGATAACTTGAAGCACTCCATGCCTGATCCAAACACATCCAGGAATTTTGGCATCCGCTCCCAGAGCTGCCTCGCTCCTTTGATCTCGCCCAGAGCAGCGCGGTGGCTCTGCCACCCATTTCCACTCCTGACCTGTGGCAGGAAGCAGCACACTGGGACAGCTTAACCTCATTTTGGGGACCAGTTCTCTGCTGGAAACTCTAGTCTTCTGTTTCCCATGGTTTTGCACTTTGCCTGATTTAGGTGCTTTTCCCACCAAAGTGCCTGAGGAGCCATTGAAAAGTTGATTGACTGTGGAGAAGTATTAAATTTTTTAAAGCTTTATCAGATGCATCCTTGGTTTCTCTGGCATCCCCCTGGCTGGCCACAGGTGTCCAGTTCATCCCATGTCTGGAAGCACTGGTGGCAGAGCAGGGCAGGCCAGGAGCATCCTCCAGGATACCCAGACGTTCAAAGCCTGCTGATTTGCATTTTTAACAGCAATCGCTCCATCTCAATCTCTCTCCTTCCCCTCCCCACCCCGCTCATTTGATAAAAGTGATTCTGGAAAGCTGGATCAATCATTCCCAGATTTCAAATGCTGGCACCACTCCTCGTGCAGCTGTGAGCACAGCATTTAATCTCTTCACTTTTTTAGGCTGAAGTGGTTGTTGTGTTCTGTGTTTCAGCTTCATGCCTGGCCTCAAGCTCTGAACCTGCAGTGTCCTCATTTCCAAGAGCATCCCGCTCCATCCCTGTGCTTGGCTCATCCCTCTGCAAGGGGCTGACCCAAAATTCCAGGAGCACAACATACTCAAAGTTCAATACTCTACCCAAACCTTCCAAATCTGTGGGGTTATTTTCCCCCTCTGATTTCAAGCTAGTGGGAAATTCCCTTCGGAGTAAAAGCTGGTTCCTGAGAGTGAAAAAAAAGTGGTTGCCCAGCTTGAGGATCAAAGCTTCACATTTTCGTGAAAAATGGGAGTCCAAAAAGCTGAGCTATCCGGACACCCATGGGAGAACTGAGTCCTGAACCACTATCCCTGTCCAGGAAGAGATCTTATCCAGGATTTACCTGATCTGGTAGATCCTCAAATGGCCAAGGGATCGCCTGGGAAAGGTGCCTTTGAATTTGTGTGAATTGTATCAAAGTGAGGTGCTGAGGGATTTTCCAGTGTTGGCTCAAGGAAGGAGACACCCAAACACTCCTTCCATGCTCAAAAGTGTTTTCCCAGGCTGAGACACCACAGGAAAACACCAGCTGTGGGTTTTCTTGTTCTTTTCAACTAATAATTAATCACCTTCCCAGGCATTCAAATCTCCAGCTTGGCTGGAGGGAAAGAACAAGGCCTTTTTGGCAGGAGGTGTAAATCAGCAGAGCCCTGCACGAAAATAAAGTGCTGATGCTTTAGGGAAAGAAATCCCTGCTTTCCTGAGCTCCTGCAGTGCCATGGGATGCTGTGCTGTTCCACAGAGGCAGCCTTGGGCAAGCCAGGATCAGGGAATCATGGAATGGTTTGGGTTGGAATGGCTTAGGTCGGGAGGGACCTTAAAGCCCATCCCATTCCACCCCCTGCCACGGGCAGGGACACCTCCCACTATCCCAGGGTGCTCCAAGCCCCAATGTCCAACCTGGCCTGGAACACTTCCAGATGTCTGGGTAGTTCCTGCCTGAGGTTGGTAGAGAGGAACCAGCACATCTGGAAGCAGCAGAGGTACCTGCTGTGGATTTTGGGTTGGGATTTGGAAGCTGCTCCTGGCTCTGGCTGGGAAGCTGCCCTGTGTGGCTGGAGGCTTTGCAACCCCGTGAGGTGCAGAGCAGGAGATGGGTGTTCCTCTCTTGCCTGCCCCTGCTAGAGCAGGTGAGCAGCCCCTTTAGGCTTGGAAGCCTAAAATTTGGGAAAGTGGAGCCAATTCTCCTACCCATCGCTTTCCTGGAAGGTGTCCCACGGCAGGGGGTTGGAATTGAGGTGATTTCCAAGGGCCCTTCCAAGCCAAACCATCCCGTGGTTTTTGCTAAACTGGTTTGAGCATGGACATGGTTTTCCATCGGGGAGGGATATCCCGGGGGGGATATGGGATGCACTGGGTTTTCCATTGGTGAGGGATATCCCAGGAGGGATATGGGATGCACTGGGTTTTCCATTGGTGAGGGATATCCCAGGAGGGATATGGGATGCACTGGGTTTTCCATTGGTGAGGGATATCCCAGGAGGGATATGGGATGCACTGGGTTTTCCATTGGTGAGGGATATCCCAGGAGGGATATGGGATGCACTGGGTTTTCCACTGGTGAGGGATATCCCGGGGGGGATATGGGATGCACTGGGTTTTCATTGGTGAGGGATATCCCAGGAGGGATATGGGATGCACTGGGTTTTCCATCGGGGAAGGATATCCCATGTGGGGGGATATGGGATGCACTGGGTTTTCCATCGGGGAAGGATATCCCATGTGGGGGATATGGGATGCACTGGGTTTTCATCGGGGAGGGATATCCCAGGAGGGATATGGGATGCACTGGGTTTTCCATCGGGGAAGGATATCCCATGTGGGGGATATGGGATGCACTGGGTTTTCCATCGGGGAGGGACATCCCAGGAGGGATATGGGATGCACTGGGTTTTCCATCGGGGAGGGACATCCCAGGAGGGATATGGGATGCACTGGGTTTTCCATCGGGGAGGGACATCCCAGGAGGGATATGGGATGCACGGCTGACCCCCGGCATCTGCCCATCCCCGGTGCTGACACGCTCACCTCACAAACGAAGCGCTAACGACCCTCGTTGGCTTTAACGGAGGAGCAGCGTTATTCCAGCAAATAAATCAGCTTCCTCCTCACTAAAGCAGCCACCCTGGGAATGCCGACTTGGAGAATGATGCTGTTGCCTCCTCCAGCTACCTGCCAGGCTCTGGACACCAGGAGACATCCCAAAAGGCATTAAAGGAAGTTTGTCCCAGGGTCCTTTGATTTTAGAGAGGTCTGAATCTCAAGCAGACACATCCTGGGAGCAAGAGAGCTCACCAGCAACTCCTTCCTTCAGCTATTTCTTTTCTAATTATAATTGGTTTTAGATTGGTCCCAGATTGCCTGGCTGATTGATTAATTGCTGGTGGATGGAAAAAAAAAAAAGAAGGAATCCTGCAAATTTGAGAAGGCACAGGAGGATTTGGGGAGGGAAGGGAGGAAAGGTGATCCATGCTGCAAAGCCAAGGAGGGGAATTGGCCCTGCAAATAGTAATGGGGTTTTTTAATGGTAGGTGCTGGAGCTGTGAGAGCTTGAGGGAAAGACAGGGAAAATTGGATTCACAGCCAAGTCAGCCACATCATGGCACCGGAGTGAGCTGTAGGAGAGAACCAAAGACAAACCCAAAGTTCCAGGTGGAAGGAGAGATGTCTAAGGAAAAGATGGCCGGAAAGACTGGAAATTAGAGAGGACAGCAGTTTGGAAATTGTGAGTGACACCTTGGAAAGGACCATGGGAGCTCGCAGGCTTGCTGCAGGAAGGAAAAAGTCAGCAGGTAGCAGTGGGTGTTATGGATTATAAATATAAACATATATATATATATATATATATACACTGTGTATACATATATATACACACACACACACACACATATATATATATATATATATATATACATACACATATATGCCCTGACTGTGGCACAGGCACACTCCCACCCAGCCAACGTGCTTGGGAAGCAGTTTTTAGGAGAAACACCCACAAGGATCGTTCCCCCAGGTCATGGCACCCATTTAATCCCAAATCTGCAGCCAAAATCAAAAAAATTCCTTCAAACCAGTGGGAAAATAATGAGGCTGGAGTAACCAAATTTTTCTTCATTAGGCTTCCCTCATTTTCCTGATGTTTACCAAAAAAAATTGGATAGTTGGGTCTTCCTAGAACGAACTTCTCCAGATGGAGGTGCATGTGCTGTGCAAGGATGTTTGGCTGAGCTGGCAGCACGAAGAGTCAATCCGAGGGATGGAGCTGGAAAAAGGGAGCTTTTCCCTTCTCCCATGCTCAGCTGGAAGGGATTCATTGATGCTGCCATGCAGGGGACTGGAGAAGGGGCTGTTTATGGCCAAGCCTTGATCCAAGGGTGACCTGGGATGGTGGGTCAGGGACAATTCCCTTCTACAGCCAACGTGTGAGCAGGGCTGGGTGTCCAAGCCGTAATTTCGGGATCACAGCGAGGGCTGGATCCATTCAGGCTGGATCCCAACGGCCTGGAATCTCAGTCCAGGTAGGGGACAGCTGACACCTTTCAGACGTGAGGTCTCTGAAGCAGAAGGGCTGGTTTAGTTCTTGGAAAAAGGGAATGCACCGAGAAAATCCTGTCAGGAATCCCCATAAAAGGCACCTTAAAACCCGAGTCAACAAACACACGGGTCTTGATGGAAATGCATCCCGGTCGGACAGGTCTGGATCCATAACTATAAAGGTGTTTTATTTCCTGGAATTCTGACATCAAAGGGGGGATTTTCAAGACAAATAGCTGCTATTTTCATTCCTCCGGAGAAATCATATGATGTGATTGACAATTAAGATCAGAAAAAGATTTGATGGGCAAAAGATCAGGAAATAAATCTCGCCACACCACCCAATCCAGGGCTGTTATCAAAAGCTGTTCCTCCCCTGCTCAGCACTACGAGGATCACAGGAATGTGGGACCTAATTTAGGGGTATTTTTTTAGTAACACTTACAGAGGGTTGGGGGAATTTGGCTTAGTTTACCTGCTCCAAAGCTCTGTGAGTGTTTGAGTGAAGGAGCAGATATAGAGCCAGATTCCAAATGATGGCATAACGAAGACACGGGCTTGGAGGATCCCCCCCTGGACGTTTTAACTCTTCAAAAGAGTTCTTTCCACATATCAGCAACTCCTTCCATCCAGATTCCTCTGTGGATGGAAGAGTTGCTACACCAGGGGAGAAAAGGACAATTCAGGACTTCATTGGTAAGTGGCACTGGCAAACATTTTGGGGAAATGTGGCTGAGAGCTGTGACTGCTCAGGGCTGGTAGGAATGAGGGAGAGGGGCCACCACAGCCACCCCAAAAAGCCAGGAGGGTTAGCAGGCCTAGGACTCTACAGCTGAGCCTTGTCTCCACCACCGGCCACCAGGGAGCTTGGGCCGGATTTGACATCGACTGAATCTTTGACAGCTTCCTCCAAAGAGAGAATGTTTTATTCCCTGGGATCACTGCAGTTTGGTGTCACAGGCCAGGCTTCTCTGCCAACAGGCAAAGGCATCTGCTTTGATTTCCCCAAGAAAGCCCCAGTGGTGTGCAGGAGAACGGGTTGGGATGCGGGCGCTGGTTCTCCCCCGGGGGAACCCACGGATGCCGCTGGTCTGGAGGTGTGGAGAAGAGTCCAGCCATGGGGACAGGGAGTCAAAGGATCCCAGAATGGTTTGGGTTGGAAGGGACATTAGAGATGATGCAGTTCCACCCCTGCCATGGGCAGAGACACCTCCCACTGTCCCAGGCTGCTCCAAGCCCCAATGTCCAGCCTGGCCTTGGGCACTGCCAGGGATCCAGGGACAGCCCCAGCTGCTCTGGGCACCCTGTGCCAGGGCCTGCCCACCCTCCCAGGGAACAATTCCTTCCCAAGATCCCATCCAGCCCTGCCCTCTGGCACTGGGAAGCCATTCCCTGTGTCCTGTCCCTCCATGCCTTGTCCCCAGTCCCTCTGCAGCTCTCCTGGAGCCCCTTTAGGCTCTGGAGAGGCTCTGAGCTCTCCCTGGAGCCTTCTCTTCCCCAGGTGAGCACCCCCAGCTCTCCCAGCCTGGCTCCAGAGCAGAGAGGCTCCTATGAGAGGGGAGTCAGACACAACAATTAGGAAGGAGTAAAGAAATCCTTCCTCCCTCCTGCATCATCCTTCCTTCCCTTTCTGGGATCCGGACAGAGCTGGATAAAACTGCTCTCAGGTGGACAGCTCTGCCACCAGCAGAACAAGCAGATGACTTCCCTTTTCCCAATTTCTTTTAATATTATTTTCTTCTCCCCCACCCCCCCAAAAAAGCTACCCAAAGACGGCATCATTATTTCCCCATTGTTCCTACCCGAATCCAGGAAAGCACCTTAAGCACAGCTTAACTCCTGGAATGTGAGTAATCCCCCGCTCCTCTTTGGCAAAGCACTTAAGCACCACGCTTAATTTGAAATTGGTTCTTGAGCGCTGCTGAAATGTAAGCTGGTGTTTGAGTGCTCTGCTGGATGGGAGCCAGGGCCCTCAGCACCTCCGAGGGCTC